>NC_048300.1:113231705-113531705 GCF_013100865.1 Trachemys scripta elegans
AGGGGCCTAGAAAAGGTGGCCTAAAAATTGCCTGCCCTACAACAACTGGCCAGCAAGTCGCGGCTGGCAGTTCAACCCAATCTGCGGCCGAAACCAAAAGAAAAATTTGAGAAAACTTATCATTGGTGTATGGAATGTTCATACCCTCATGGATCGAGAAGCTGTTGCAAGACCTGAGAGAAGGACAGCTCTCATTGCTCGAGAACTAGTCCGTTATAACATCGATATAGCGGCATTAAGTGAAACAAGATTGCCCTGGGAAGGTTTCTTGAGTGAACCAGGAGGTGGTTCTTCTGGAAGGGTAAGACTGAGACAGAGGATAGAATACATGGAGTTAGTCTGGCAATAAAAACCTTATTGATGCATCAACTCCCAGACCTTCCAGTGGGTATCAATGAAAGATTGCTGAAGCTACGCTTCCCACTAAAAGCCAAATGTCATGTTACTATCATCAGTGCATATGCACCCACTTTAACATGCTCTGACAACAATTCTATGAAGATCTCAACAGACTGATCAAGGCCACACATGTAAAAGACAAACTACTCCTACTTGGAGATTTCAATGCCTGAGTCGGGGCTGTCAGCAAGAACTGGAAAGGAGTAATCGGGCCACATGGTGTAGGCAAAATGAACAGCAATGAACTACTCCTTTTGAGTCTTTGTTCTGAAAATGACCTGACCATTACTAACACTCTGTTCCGACAAGCGGACAAATACAAAATGACGCCGATGCACCCTAGGTCCAAACAGTGGCATCTGATAGACTATGCCATTGTTAAAAGGTGAGACATCTGAGACATACTGATTACTAGAGTAATGCGAGGCACAGAGTGCTGGACAGATCACGGACTAGTCAGAACGTCTCTTCAACTCTACATCGTTCCTTCTCGGCACAAATGCCCTAAGCATGTGCGACCTGCTTTCAGTATAGCCAAACTGAAGGATGCTCAATGTTTCAACAAATTCCAGAAGAGCCTTGATGACAAACTGACATCCCACGGACAACTGATTGGTACTGTAACCGAAAAGTGAGACCAGTTCAAGCAGATAGTGACTGACACGGCAATAACCTCTCTTGGACCAAAGAAAAGAACACATCAGGATTGGTTTAATGAGAACCAAGAAGAAATATGCTGAGCACTGGAAATAAAGAGAAAAGCCTTTATCGAATGGCAGAATGACCCCTCCTCAATCTCTAAGCGGGACCATTTCAAGTAACTTCAGAGCAAAACACAGAAAGACTTCTGTCAGGTACAAGATAACTGGTGGGAGAGCAAAGCCAAAGAAATTGAGCACTATGCTGAGACCCACAACTTAAAGATGTTCTTCAGTGCTATTAAGACTGTCTTTGGACCTTCTAAACCAAGGACCACCCCATTGCTCTCATTAGACAACACAATGCTGATTAAAGATAAAGAAGGCATCAACGAAAGATGGCGAGAACACTTTAGCAACCTTCTCAATAGACCATCAACTGTGAATAATATTGTCCTCAATGAAATTCCACAACAACCTGCTCTGACAGATCTTGACTTTCCGCACACTATAGATGAGAGTAAGAAAGCTGTTAGCCAGATGAGTTCAGGGAAAGCTCCTGGAAAAGATGGGATACCAGCAGAGAGATACAAAGCAGCAGGTCCAGCAGCACTAGCAGCGTTCCACAGCGTGATCATCAACATCTGGGAGAATGAAAACATACCACAGGACCTCCGCGATGCTATTACTGTCTCTCTTTTCAAGAACAAAGGCAGCAAAGCAGAATGTGGAAACTATAGAGGCATATCCCTCCTCTCCATTGGAGGGAAGATCATCACCCGCATCATCTTGAACTGCCTAAGAGCCAGTATTTCCGAGGGAAATCTACCTGAAAGTCAATGTGGTTTTCGACCTGGCCGGAGCACAGTCGAGATGGTGTTTGCTGTCAGACAAATACAAGAGAAGTGCATTGAACAGAACATGCACCTGTATGCTGTCTTCATAGATCTGACAAAGGCGTTTGATACCGTCAACAGGGAAGCCCTTTGGATCATTCTAACACGATTTGGCTGCCCAAGAAAATTTGCCCAGATTATACGCCTTTTTCATGACAGCATGACAGGCGAAGTATTGTCTGATGGAGCCACATCAGCCCCCTTTAACATCACCAACGGCGTGAAACAAGGATGTGTTCTCACTTCTGTCCTATTTAGCCTGTTCTTTGCATGTGTCCTTAACCATGCAATGAAAGATCTGGATCGAGGTATATACTTGAAATACCGGCACGATGGTTCACTTTTTGACCTCAGTCGCCTGAATGCAAAGACTAAGACAGTGCAGAAACTCCTTCTTAAGGCGCTCTTTGCTGACTGTGCCCTCATGGCTCACACTGAAAATGATCTTCAACCAATTGTCAACAAGTTTGCTGAGGCCTCGCAACTTTTCGGACTAACTATCAGCCTCGGAAAGACAGAAGTTCTCCATCAACCTGCACCTGGATCAAATGCTTCTGTCTTGAGTATCTCCATTGATGACACTCAGCTGAAAGTAGTGGAGAACTTTAAATACCGGGGTAGTGTCATATCCAGTGATCCATCACTGGATAATGAGATCAACACACGAATATCCAAAGCAAGCCAGGCACTTGGCTGTCTGCGTGTCAAAGTTTTAAATCACCACAACATCCGCATGTCAACAAAACAAAACTGCTTCTGTACAGAGCTGTTGTTCTTTCATCTCTTTTGTACGGGTGCGAAACATGGACACTATATAGGCGTCCCATACAGCAGCTCAAAGCATTTCACATGCGCTGCCTCCGTAACATCATGAAGATCCGCTGGCAAGACAAAGTGCCCAATCTCGAGGTCCTTGAGAGAGCCCAGATGACAAGCATCGAAATGATGATCATGAAGTCACAGCTACGTTGGACCGGTCATTTTAGCCACATGGATGCCAACAGAATCCTCCGCCAGCTTCTGTATGGTAGCTCTCCCAGGGCATCCGGCGTATAGGTCATCCACAGAAACGTTACAAGGACACCATCAAAGCCAATCTGCAGTACAGCAGTATCAAACCTAGAAACCTTGAGGACGCCGCCAACGACAGAACACAGTGGCATGCAACAGTCAGAAATACCTACATCGCCTTTGAGGAAGACCGCTGCCGGCGTCTACAAGAGGCACACGAACGACGTAACAGAGCATCAGCAGCACACAATCCACTGACTGTGAACTTCACATGCACCATTTGCAGCAAAATGTGTACCTCTAGAATTGGCTTGTACAGTCATCAGAGGGCACACTATGAGACCAACAATCAATGATCTGCACAGATTTGTCATCATCGGATCGATGGACTACCAAGAACTGCAAGGTTACACTCCACACAATTACATTGAAGTCTAGCATAAAAATGTGTAAATTTGTGTAGCTGTAATAGGAATGTGCTCCAGGGATTAGATCTTTTTAAACAGAGTCAGAGATTATTTCATTTATTTTGCCAAATCTTGATCTGTCCTTAAAGCAGTTCAGCACCTAACAGAGCTGACTTGTAGAGGCTATAATAATAAGCTGTATCGGAAACAGTGGAGCAAGCTTCATGGTTCACTCTGAATTTGGACAAAAGAGAGAGCAGCGAGAGACAACAATGGAAAAATAGCTAACTGTAAGACAAACAAATTAAAAGTATACACTAAATAAAGTAATATAAATCAACTGCAAATGTTCAGAGCATTAAAAAGGAAAATAGATCTTGAAAGCACATTTTTCTCTTGTTTTGGTATTCAGAACATTTGTAGTTGATTTCTATTTATTTATTTTTATATGAGCTCTGCTTTTCTGTGGAAGCTTAATATCCCTGGGGTCCTTCAGAGGTGGGAAGTGGGGTTCATGAAGCTCCCACTTATGTGCATACGGTGTGAGGGGGTTGAAAATGAACTGGATGGTGGGCTGCACTGCACGCTATTCAGTTGAAATGAGGGCATTGATTCACACCACAATGCCAGGCAAATAAGTCTGAGTTCCGAAAACAGAAACCAGCAATTTTTGAATCAGTGAATAGTTATTAAGTCAAAGAGGGTGTCTGTTTTTGAGATGTGCTTTGTTTATTAAAAAAATGGAGAAAAAGATCTCACACCTATTTGAAGTTGCAGTGGATATTCCATTGCCAGACAGCCTGCATTTCTGCAAAGAGATTTTTGATTAACTTTTTGAAGCAGTCACTGTAACGGTACATATGTTTATGTCTAACAGTGTTGAAGGGCGGATACTGAAAAGAAGAGATATTGGGCCAAATCCTGCCCTGGTTTACACCTGAGGCAGCACCACTGATAGCAGTCAGGTTGCATGGGGTATAAGGGCCCAATCCAATTCCCAGTGAGGTCAACGGAAAGATTCCCTTCCCATTGCCTTCACTGAGAGCTAGATCAGTCCTTAAATCAGGACAGAATCTGACCTAGTGTCAGCAGACAAGGGATGGCAACTTTGCACTCACATAAGGATTACCCTTTAGGTTTCTATAGCAGCTTCCCTTTTTTGATAGCAGAGATTTCATTTCATTAGTTAATTAGTCCACTTCTTCTGAAATAGATATAATTGGGGCTTATTTAACAACTGGGTAAACCAAAGCACAGAAAGGTTAAGTGGCTTTATCAAGGAAGCACAGTTAGTTAATGGCAGAAGTGGGAATTCAGGATCCAATTCTATGTTCTTTCTGAGCTCTGGTTGGCACAGGAATGGAAGATGGAGAGACAAGCAAAAATGTCTGAAGCCACTTCTGTGTTTCCCCTATTCTGGGTCTGGCTAGATACCCTCCTGCCCTTTTGGCATAAGTTAGAGCAGACACAACTGGAGGATGAGCCAGTTCTGCTGGACTCTCCTGCTACAAAGGGGGGATGTTAGCAGGAAACCCCAGAGTAGTGGGTTTTAAAACTAACATTCCAAGGAGATGCATGAGGAAATTCACACCTCTCAGAGCTATTTTCAGGCTCTCTGCAGACTCAGGTAGACATCAGTAGTGTTCAGGTCATGTTCTCAACCTTATCTGCAACTATGAGGTCTAGAAACCTACTTTTTAAAAAATTAAAGCTGGTATTCTGACCTAACAAATTAATCTAGGAGCTAGGGCCGTAGGCATGGGTCCATTGTGACCAGGTCTTAAACTAGTCTTCAGTATATTGCCCAGGAGTCAGTTCCACTAGCCTTATGGCCCCTTTACACCACTGTAGACATATAAAGGAACTGCAGTGTAATGCAGAATTGGACCCAAAGAATATTGCTCTAACGAAAAGATAACACAGCCTGTAAAATCTATCAACCCTGACTTGAAATATTTACATGGGAGGGGACGCCAAAGGACTGAATGGATTTTTCAGGATTCAATAAGCAATGTGGAAATGAGGCAGAGCAGTATTCAGATTCCTCTATTCAAGAAAATAGATTTTAGTAATTGCTCTGACGAGCAACAAATCTTTCTCCTGAGTATTTCTGAGGAAAAGGAAATCTGCAGAGCTGGAAGGCAAACTGAAGTTAGGGTATGTGATATTTGCCCTGAGGTCACTTCAGTTTCAAAAATGAGATTAAAGGGGAAAAATCACAGATTGCAAATGTGTGTCTAGTATGCCTATAGTCCTTGGAGTGAGGTATCTGACACTTCACAAAACTCATAAATGGACAATATGGCGATCCTCTTTATCTATCAGATACAGACCCGGCAAGGAATGAATTCTTGTGCCAGCTTCTTGTTTCATAAACCCCAACAACAAAAGATTGTTGTTCAGTTTTGAGTGCAAGTTGCGTGACTTCGATCAAAACTGCCCGTGTGTTGAGAGTTTGCTGAAGTGTGCTCAAAGACATGTTGGAACGTCAAGCTGCTAAATGAGAAATGTGTTTTATTGCCATACCGTAGGGGAGCCTCGGAGAAGAGCAGTCAATCTCAATTAACGTGAAAAGAGTCTGGCCCTTTGCGCGTTTAAAAGGGTTTGCTTTCTGCCATCAAAGTGTTCCTCAGCTGGATGTTGTTAATAATTAATGGTCTGGTTTCACTTACTATATTGGGACCAAAATATTCACTCTTTTATGGATATGGAGACAAAGCAGAAAGCAGGAAGGGTTGAGTTTCCAATCTTTGGTATTATACAAGTCATTTAATAAAATCTGATGATGATAAAGATAAGTGCTATGGTCAGACAGAAAAGGTCAAAATCTGATAGCTGCTGTTTATACTTTAGGGGTCCCTGGGTTTAAATCATGAAAAAAGTCCTTCAAAGTTTTATTGTGCCCAGCAAATGCCCAAATTGACACTTCCAGCCTATCCTCATTGCAATTTGCTTGGCATTTCTTTTTGCTATAAAATATTTCTTGGAATAATGAAGTGATCTGTTAATGCTTTTTCAGGAACCAATCAAAAATAATCTATTACACTTTTTATTGCATTGTATTTTACTTAATTGCAGGCTTAGTATTGTAGCATATCAAATCATTTCCCTCATTTGTAGTAAAAATAAATTAGAAAAATATAATTGTGGCAATTAACATTAATCCACTCAATAAAATATTTTTGCCTGTTGAATACAGTAAAAATTCCCACTCAATTTAATATCTTTGTTTTATGGCTGAATTGTTTTTAGAATAAGAAAAGCTATATTCATCAGGGCTGGGATTTTCAAAGGTCTCCATTGAAGTTAGGTGCCCAAATACCTTGAATTTCAGTCAGATTTAGGTGTCTAATTCCCTTTGGCTCCTTTGAAAATACCAGTTGGATGACTATATTCATGGAATATGTAAGATAAACCATTGCGGCCACAATAACATTGGTAGAAATGAAAGGAGAATTTGACCCAGTGTCTATAAGCACTTCACAACACTGCTGTTTTAGCAAATAATTACATACTCAAATGTCAAATGCTAATTTCTGTCTGCTCTCAGCTTTGAAGAGTTTAGAATATAGAACAACTCTGAACTTGAGTAGCATTTCCCAAGGTGGTGTTCTGAAACATTAGTTTTCCCACCCAGTATTTTATGACTATCTTCTTGTGTGGCCATCTTTCTTTGCACCTATATACAGTGTGCTGTAAGAATTGTACTGAAAGCATGCTTACGCATCCTATAAGAAAAATAATCCACATGAATCTGCTGATTCAGATCAGAAAACTGAGGGATTTTTATTTCAGCCCAAAGTAAATTTAAACCAGACCTAACCCTTGAACATACTGCATACAGATACCTTTCTATTTGTGACCAAAACTATGAGCAGGTGAAAGACTCATGGACTAAAGCCCCATTTCAGCAAGTTGCTTAAGCACGTGCCTAACTTTAAGTACCTGAGCATTACTATTGACCCTTCTCATGTATTTACAGCTAATGTTGTGACACGATTTTTTAAAAAAGGAAATGGGATAACCTGGAGAACTATAGGCCAATTGGCATGACATTGATCCTTGGCAAAACAGTGGAAACGCTGATAGGGACACAATTTGTAAAGAATTAAAAGATGGCAATATAATTAGTCAGTCAACATGGTTTTACAAAAAAATGGGTCTTGCCAAAATATATACACATTTTAAGTAATGCGATTACAAGTTTGGTTGATAAACATAGCTAGCTGTGTTGAACTAATATACTTAGACTTCTGTAAGGGATATGACTTAGTGCTGGATGACATTTTGTCAAAAAAATAGCTTTTATACAAAATTAACAAGGCCTACGATAAATGTATTGAAATGTAGTTAATTGCTAGATCTCAAAAAATAAGTGTGAATGGGGAATCACCATTCTGTTAGGGTTTTCCTAAAGGGGGCCTACTGGCAACTCTTCTCAGCCCAATACTATTCAACATCTTTATCAAAGTAAAATCATGCTAAAATTTACAAATGACACAAAAGTTGCTGGAATGGTAAATAATGGTGGGGACAGGTCAAATGTACAGAATGATCTTGATCACTTGATAAGATGGGCTAATTTGAACAAAATACATTTTAACACCACCAAATGCAAGGAACATCTAGAAACAAAGAATGTAAGTCACATGTACAAGATGTTATCTTACAAGACAGGATCCTGGAATTCAGTGACACTGAAAATGACTTAGGCAGTTACTGTAGGTAACAGGAGATCCCAGGGTGTTGCTGTAGCTAATAAGTGGAACATGATGCTCGGATTTATTAGCAAGGGAATATCAAATAGAAGTAGGAAGGTACTATGACCTCTGTGTATGGCATTACTGAGACCATTATAGCTATACTGTGTCTAGTTCTGGTGTTCACATTTCAAAAAGGATGTTGAAAAACTGGAAAGGATTCAGCAAAGATTTCCAAGAATGATTTGAAGTCTGGAAATAGACTTAAGAAGTTCAATCTATTTGGTTTTTCCAAGAGAAAATTAAGAAGGGACTTGATTACAGTCTACAACTACCTACCTGGGAAGAGATTTCTGATGGCAGACATCTTTTTAATTTAGCAGAAAAAAGAATAATGAGTCCCAGTGGTTGGATGCTGACAAATTTTGACTAGAAATAAGACACACATTTCTATGATAGCTAATCACTGGAATAACTTCCCCAGGGATGTGGGAGATTCTCTAGCAATTGAAATCAAGATTGGATATCTCAAACAGAATTTACAGGCTTGATGCAGAGATTACTGGGCAAGGTTCTATGGCCTGTGTTCTGTAGGAGGTTAGACTAAATCATTATACTGATCCTCTGTGGCCTTAAAATATATGGAAGTTAGGCACCTGCTAAAGTACTTTACTAAATTGTGGCCTAGCCCTACTTGCCTCTTTCTTTAGGGATGACCAAGGCTCAGATTTCAAAAGGTATTTAGGTGTCTAAGGATGCATATAGACAACAGTGGGATCTTCAGACTGCCTAGGCCCCGAACTCCCATTGATTTCAATATGAGTTAGGCACTGAGGTGCTTTTGAAAATTGTACCAGGTGCCCAATATTTTTGATAATGCAGGAATAAGTGACATGAATCCATCTGAAGAAGAGATTACAACAGACTAATGGCCACATAGGGCTCCACACCTATCACTACATTGCACACTATGACCTCTCAGATCTTCACATGACAACCTGGCTAGAACTCATATCCTTCTTCTCTAAAAGCAGAGGCTCCTGCTAATTTCAGCCGAGGATAATTTCCTTCACTGTTCTAATGTTGATGGTCATAAAATAGTGCTAATACAAATTCTAACTGACTCTAGGCATTTTGATCTTGGTAGAAATGCTGTGTTGTTGATTGTGTTGCAGATCTTTGTGGAACTAGTGGCACATCCAAGTAAAAATGTGTTAACTGTCTGAATCTCTTGAACTAGAATCATTTAATAAATGCAGAGCTGCTGACTACAGGATACACCCATATAGAAATATATAAAATATGGTGCCAACAAACAGTTGTAGCAGTATTAGGATTTATTACAAGCAGTTAAGTTCTATTCCATCCAGGAGAGGGCAGTAATGCATATACGTACCAGATAACAAATTACAATGTCTAGGGAATATTCGTAGACAATTACATTCTGTATTAAATTCTGTTTGTCACTTTGCCCAATGTTATGTAATGTGAAAGATCTTATCATAATAAATTATCTGAACAAGAGGGTGGAGCTATTGTTGTCATTAGAAATCTAATTACACATTTCCTGGTTTTTGTAGGCTTAAATCTCAAATTTAATATGTTTACAAGAGTATCACTATATGATATTTCCATATATGAAAATGCATAGAAGTCTAGTATTACCATTTAAAGAAATACCAATTGATCTGGTTTTAAAAAGTTATGGTTTTCAATAAAAAGGTGATTTATGCAGTGGAAATGAATGCTTACATAACTTTGCTATTACTGTACATGTAAAATGCACATGGATATGAGGTGCTTTGCAGTAATTTATTTGTCTGGAAGAAAATGTTATTGTTTAGTCAGCTTGGACTGTTTGATAAACAAGTATGTGTTTTCCGTTGTAATGGAAAAGGAATGAATTCCTCATTCTGGAAGGGAACATTTGCCTATTTAATACAGTAAAAATTCCTTTCCTGTGTGTAAAACATATTTCTGCCCTTACAAAAGGCACAGACCACACTTCCTGGTTGATTTTGGTGATAGTCTTTCAGTTTTTATAAAAGTGCATTGGTTTCACTGAACATTTGTTTTGGAAATATACAAATGGAAGAAACAAACAAACAAAAAATAATTTCTCTTGAATTGCAAACCCGAATTGTTCCATTCTTGTAGCATTGCCACCCTCACTGTAGCTGCAAGCAAACAGTCTGCCTTTCCATAGCTTTTCTTTTTCGCATTTTTTTACTTTGCCACAAAAATTTGGCATTTAGGATCAGCTCAAGTTTTTTTCCCCCCAAAAAAGAAAGGTTTAAACTATTGTTTGATGTTAGAAGCACAAGAAACACTAATCAAAAGTTGTTACCATTGGATGGTGGCTTAGTGTGAAATGCATTGATGGCTTCATTAAAGTTGCTGGAAGACAAAAGTTTACATCACAATAACATCAACCACAAACCCTCTCAATGGGCACTGACTGGTACGTCTGTTGGCAATCTCAGAAGACACTGAAAGAGTCTGGAGACTGAATTCATGAAGAAACTCTTGCCATGAAGAGCGGTTCTCAAGGTACACAGATTAGGCAGGATGGTGAACCCTTCACTGCCACTGCATATGCTGTGTCTGTACTGTGTTTAAACAAAGGACTTCTGTTTCAAATGCCTTCAGCCTGGCTCCTTTCACAAAGACTAAGTTCAATTTTGAAAATGACAATCAAAAATGTAATTATTAATTTTATTTTAATCTTCCCTCCAGAATGATTTTGGGTTTGCCATACTCATATTCAGTACAGCTGGGTGAATACTGCAAAACATTCACAAGAAATTACCGGGATTTTTTTTGTCATTAATTTGCTCCAGCTTCTTCACAGCCATTTTGTGTTTCTGCCTGTGAATATTCTAGGAAACAAGTGTACTAGGAAGAATATGTATTCACTGACATTATGAGTTTTAAGCAAATATTGCAGGATGTTCAGGGAAGGTGAATTCTGAATTCATAACCACAAGTATTTACATCAGAAACCTGATCCTAAGAATTATATTAATTAATGAACAGAAACAGAATCAAGTGATCTATGTGTCCAGTCTGAATAGCACACATTTTGAGTTGGGCATGTTGAATAGTCACCACAATGCTTATAGTTCAACCATTCATTGGCTGAGATGTACATAAAACCTCTCCAGCAAAATTAATTCCTGGAAGTTGTGACCAATTTGAACACACAGGGGACAGAATGTGAAGAATAGATGGCTTGTTGTGAATAGATTTCTCATCTTAAATATGCAGGACACCCATATTTCTTTTGCTAGATCTTAGATCACACAATCCCTTTTTATTGATAGCAGGATTGGATGAAAAAGGTGTTTCACTGACAGTCTGTGTATTCATTTAGCTGATAAACGTAGTGCAACCTAGACCAGGAGTTAACAACTTTTCCATAGTGTGGATTACAGTTTAAGAGAATGTCTTGTGCATCACCTTCCTTTGTATTTGTGATTGTATAAATATCGCTGTCGCAATTGTTTGCATAGAAAAGTTATATTAGGAAAGACTATGTGCATCTTGCATTGTGTTTTTTAATTAAATTGAACAGGCGGAAGCACGGAAGAGAGCCAAAGCCATGGGCCTTAAGCAACTGCCATTGAAGTCATTGGGAGATAGATCTGGCCCTGTCTGACTTGCCAGCTCCCCACAGACCATGAGAAATTGTTCCAAGGACCTCCAGTTTTCCACAGGCCAGAGTTTGGGAGCCTTTGACTTAGGGATTCTTGTCACATAATAGGATTGGTAAGAATTCATCTGGGTTAGATATGAAGATCCTTATGGTTACCATAGATCTGTGTACTCTTACTTAGGGGCCTCTGAAACAAAATATGGCTAATTAATTGCTAGTTAGGTCCAGATCTGTCCTCAGAGTTATACAGGTATAACTGAGAGCAGAATCTGAACCCTTGAACACTATTTTTTTTTATCCACTTTTCTCTGGAGCTGATCACAGCAGTATCTGAGAGTCTCACTAATAATCAATTTATCCTCACAACATCCCAGAGAGCTAGTGAAGTAGTAGTATTCACAATTTATAGATGGGAAACTGAGACACAGAGAGGCTAAGCGGCTGTCCAAGGTGTGAAAGGGATTCTGGGGCAGGTTATGGAATAGAACCAAATCTGATACCAAGCCCACTGCTTTAACCGCAAAACCTCTCAACAATAGTGTATTGTGTTTCTCTCAATTATAATTCCAAACTTAAGTAGGTTGACCAAAGACACTGATTTTTGTTCAGACTCATAGATATCTTCTCAGCTCAGGACATACTTGTGTATCTACTTACACCTGTTCTTAACATCCACGCTTATTAAACCAATATACACAGCATCACCTCAGGATCAATATATTTCACCAGCCAGATTTCTTTTATGGAAAGTAATGGAATTGTAATGCAGCCCACAAACAGGTCTTAATTCAAACAAATACCTTTTCATACAACTCAGCACATAAGAACTCAGCCCATTTTAAACAGAGTTGTATTTGAGCAGGGCAAAATGAGAAGTGTTATAAATCCTTCAGCATGCCATAGATGTTGTATATTTGTACCTCGATGATCCTTTCCTTAGTAGGCTTCTCTGTCAGTTCTAAGCCAAGGGATTTAAGATAATAGTGAGCAAATGAGTTGGAAAGGTCACTGCTACTAAATTTGGACAATGTAACCAATCCATATCTAGTTGATATAACAAGATTACAAAATGCTGGACTCCCTGGTTCCTTTTCTGTTGGAAGCTCGTTGTTTGGCTTGGTATCTCTTTTTAAAACAAAATCTCCTTGGCAGGTTGTTCCTCCAGGCCATCTAATCCATTTTTGCTGGACAAGAACGGTCACTGGACAGCCTCCTTGGCTTTTCCTGGTTTCTAGAAAAAAATGAAGCCATTCATAGATAGCCTTAATATTTCCCTTCCCTGTTTAAAGACAAGTCAGGACCATTGGCCACAATCCTGGGCCTGGCTCTTTAACAAAAAACATTGGTTTTTTTTCTCCTAGTATTTTCAGATTTGGAGCATGCAAGTTATATGAATAATCAGTTCTACGTTTTCCAGCAACAGGATAATACTGCCATCCCAGGCCTACGGTCTCCAAGTTCTTTGGTTTAATCATGAGAAGAAACCTTGGTAGAAGGGAACAATATTTTGAGAGTCTTTTCAAGGCCCCAACATATACCGTCAAGTCAAGCTATCCTATAGACCAAATGTAAGTTCGGAAAAGTAATATATGACACAGACTGTCATTATTAATACTACGGAACAACTGAAAATGCTCAGAAAGTTCCAGGGGTGTTACACAAACAAATAACTAGTAAACACCTGTCTGTTACTTTAACCCAATGGCATTAAAGTGACTTGACTCTTTCTGATTGGACCTCCTGACATGCCCACACCTCCACCTCCTTACAACTGGCTGACAGGCAATTTCTGATATCCATATGGACCATTTTGGGCTTGAAGAAATATATATTTAAAGAAGGAAAAAAGTGCCTTGACTGGAGTAAAAGGATGGAATAAAATCTAAGGGTCTACTCATGCAAGTGAGTAAGATTTAGTAACACGAGGGCCAAATTCTCCCTTGTACGGAGGCACAACAAAAACCCTGTGCCCCACTTAAACCCCACACTCAAATCCAAAGGGCCTAATTCACCATTTACTTGCATCTTAGGCGGGTCCGGATCAATGCATAGGAAAACTAGGCATGTGCTGTGGTTCCAAACTGAGTGGTGCTGCAACCCCATGCAACAGGTTGCAATGCAACTCACTGAAATTTGGCCCTGCTGCCCCTCTGTCATGGCTGGGCCAAACTGAGTGGGCAGTGGGGTGGGGAGTGCTGCTCCTCCTTGTTGATGTTGCAGGGCTAACTCCTATGCCTGGGCTCCCCTAGGGGCCTGCCTGGCTTCAGCCCACTTCCCCTCAGCTCTGCCCGCAGAACTTGCTCAGTGACAGTCTCTACACCTGCTACATGTATGGGGAGCTTCAGTAAGTACCTGAATGGGGTAGCTGGTCCAGAGAGGGTCAACAAACAAAATGGGATTAATAGGGCAGTGTCCGTGCAGCAGGAGACCATCACTCCCTGGCCAGGAAAGGAGAGGGTTAGGTAAGCAACATCTGTGTGGCAGAAGCCCGTGCAGGGAGCTGGATATGCTTGGGTTAATAGATCACTAGTGCAGTTGTATTGGCCAGGACCGGCTTACTATAAATGTATCTATACCTTGGGAGTTTAGCTGGCCAGTAGAGGGGCCCAGTGATGGGTTAATCCAGCGTTGACCTTAGCTAGCCATTTATGCTAGTGCAAAGTGAGTGTAAACTTCTACTAAATCAGAATGGCAGTGTTTTAAACCTGCTGTGCACAATTATAAATGGTTACACAATGGAAAGTTGGGTCCATTGGACATAAGTGGTGCATAGGCCTTATGCTGGCTATCAGCACTGAGGTAAATTTTATCCATGATTGTGGGACCAGGATGAAAACTTTGCAGGATAAAAGCACTAGAGAGAGCCAAATTCTGTTTTACTTAGAATCATAGAACCATAGGTTAGAAGGGACCACAAGGGTCATCTAGTTTAACCCCTTGCCAAAATGCAGGATTTGTAGTGTCTAAACCATGCAAGACAGATGGCTATTCAGTCTCTTTTTGAAAACCTCCAGTGAAGGAGCTTCCACAATCTCCAGTCTGTTCCATGATCCTACTGTTCTTATAGTCAGGAAATTTTTCCCGAGGTTTAATGTAAATCTGCTGTGCTGTAATTTGAACCCATTGCCTCTTGTCCTGCCCTCTGGGGCAATAGAGAACAACTTTTCCCATCTTTTCTATGGCAGCCTTTCAAGTATTTGAAGACCGCTATCATGTCCCTCTTAATTGCCTCTTTTCCAAACTAAGCATTCCCAGTTCCTTCAGCCTTTGCTCATAGGGCTGGCATTCCACCCCTTTGATCATCTTTGTCGCTCACCTCTGGACCTTTCCAGTTTCTCCACATCCTTTCTACACACTGGTGACCAAAACTGAACACAGTGCTCAAGCTGAGGCCCAACTAGTGCCGATTGGAGTGGTACTATCACCTCCCATGACTTGCGTGCTAGGCCTCTGTTAATGCAACCTAAAATTGCATTTGCTCTTTTAGCAGCAGCATCACATTGCTGATTTGTGTGGAGGTTGTGATCCACAACAACTCCCAGATTGTTTTGAGCAGTGCTGCTGCCAAGCCAGTTATCCCCTACTCTGTATTTGTTCATTTGGTTTTTCTTCCCTTATATTTGTTTTTGTTGAATTTCATTTTGTTGTTCCTAGCCCAGTTCTCCAATTTATCAAGATCCCTTTGAATGTTAGCTCTATCCTCCAAAGTGTTGGCAAGTCCCCCAGCTTTGTGTCATCTGTAAATTTGATCAGTATGCTCTCCATTCCTACATCCAGGTCATTAATAAAGATGTTAAACAACACCAGACCCAGAACAGATCCCTGTGGAACCCCACTTGAGACTTCCTTCCAATCTGACATCCATTTAATAGTAGTTCTGCCAAGCCCACATTTCTCCAGTTTACCTATCAGAATGTCATGTGGGACTGTGTCAAAACTAAGCCTTGCTGAAGTGCAGGTATATTATGTCCACTGCATTCCCCCTATCCACCAAACGAATTGCCCTATCAAAGAAGGAAATCAAGCTGGTTTGGCATGATTTGTTCTTAGTAAATCCACCCTTCATCCTCCAGGTATCACAAATCGAATGTTTTCTACATTAATCTAGTAGCTTCCCACATATTAAAGTCAGGTTAGGGGGGGTGTTTTTGCAAGGCAGGGGTGGTTTGGATCTGGATTCTATTTTATCTGACAGAATAATGTTTGTGTGTCTTTGTTGGGATGGTAAGGTAAAGGTGTTCTTTTTTGGCCTACCTTGAATTCTATTGCATAAAACAGGAATACATGTTGAGGAACTGCTTTTCCCTGCTGGACCTATGTACCCTGTTGCTTCCCCAAAGGCTAATTTCATATACAAATTGGGATTTTCAAAAGCACTCAGTGATGGCCTAACTCTTCTCAAACAAGTCAATGACAATGAGAGTATTGCTATTGAGAGAGACAAGGTAGGTGAGGTAATATCTTGTAATGGAACAACTCAGTCCATGGATTTTAGTATCCAGCAGAGTTATAAATTTAAATTTCCAGTCCTCATTCCCAAAGGAAACTGCACAACAGCTTAAAAAGATGAGCCTGGGAGCTTAAATTCATAACTGTGTGTTACATTAAAAGCCATGATAGCTCAGTGGTTTGAGCATTGGCCTGCTAAACCCAGGGTTCTGAGTTCAATCCTTGAGGGGGCTACGTAGGGATCTGGGGCAAAATCAGTACTTGGCCCTGCTAGTGAAGGCAGGGGGCTGGACTTGATAACCTTTTGGGGTCCCTTCCAGCTCTATGAGATAGGTATATTTCCATATATATTATTTATTATTATAACTTAACAGAGACACTGGTTCTATGGGTCATTACAACAATCTGTAATGCATCCTACTGACTGCTAACACTTAATTAACAGCTTTATTTTAAGTGGTTGCCTACACCATGTATGGTCCCTTTATGCTAAACAATCTATTCCACCTTGTATTTAGCTCAGATCTAAGGAAGATCTCTGTGAAGCTCAAAAGCTTGTCCCTTCCACCACCAAAAGTTAGTCCACTAAAAGATATGACCTCATCTACCTTGTCTCTCTCATCACCTGGAACCAACATGGCTACAACAGCACTACAAACAGTACTACAATTGACTTCTTATGTAGTAAGCACACTTTACATGCTTTGGATACTGGTATGTTCTGTAATATCACAGATTACCACATGGATCTCAAATGAATACACTGGCTATTAAACAGTCCAAAGGTTGGATAAATCCTGTAGGTCAGAACTGAGTGTCAGTTAGAGAGAGTGGACTGTGGTATGATATAGCTCCAGTCACCTTACCATGAACAACAAACAGCTGGCACTGCTCTCCAGTACACTGTGGGTGAAATCCTGTGCCCACTGAAGTCAATGGGAGTTGTGCTGTTGAGTTCAGGGGAGCCAGGATTTCACCTTGTTTGAGTGCCAAATCCAAAGATGGAGACTCGATGAATAGTGTTCACATTTAATTGTCCTCAGCACAAATTCTATTTAATGCCCTTCTACTGTTTCACCCCCAGCGGATCTTTCCACTCCGCATGCTGTTTATCTCTGATTCTGAATTTCTAACATTCCACTGAATATTTTTATTTATTTATAATCCACTCTGTCATTTACCAGCAAGGAATTTCTTTTGTGGTCATAATTAAACACAAAAGGTATAAACAATATAAGCAGGATCCATGAGGAATTTTGAAGAGTCCTTTTTTCTTCTGTTTCTAAGCCATCTGATAATCATTTAAATTTAGGAGACCACCCAACGTGATGGGAGCCAAACTTCTAGAAAGTAGAATTGCTTGTACAGCAGTTCTAGAGTCTAAAATTCATGCTGCAGGTGGAAGGGATATAGCTCAATTAAACTGGATCTGTGACCTTTGTCATTCGGGGAACAGTCAGGTTTTTCAAACAGTACCAATTAAAAAAGAAACAGAGAACACCTGATACCTTCCCCCCTACCATATTGTCTGTCCTATAGAGATGTAAATATGGAAGAGGATAAATTAAGAAGGGCATCTGCTTTCTTCTGAATATGTTCTTTCATTAATAGCAAACTGTCAGAATTCATTGTAGAAATCCTTCCCTATGGGGAAGTCATTTTGGTGGGTCTCACAATAGGATACTGGGCTGTTCAGAGTTCAAGGGTACTCGCAGAAATCCAGTCCAGGGGAATAGTAAGCAATTTTTACCATTGGATGGCTTATGGTGACGTACATTAAAAGATTTAATTGTTTCTGGTGGTTCCTAAAGAATAAATAACGATACTATAAATTCATATGTGCTTGCAGAGCCACCATGGTGGGCATTAATTGTCACCTGTGTCACAAGTGAGGCCAGGAATGAATAGACAAAAACATGTGTTTAGTCTCTCCCCTCTTATGGTAATTCCTCCAGGCAAGGTCTGATGCACATTATGCAGTGTTTGGGGAAGTTTGTGCAGCTGTTGCCCACTTCATACCTACTCTGTTGAGTAGACTAGAGCTGATTTATTATTTTTATATTAATTTATTCATTCCCCAGGGCTTGTAAATACCTTTTGCCAGCACTAATTCATACCCACAATAACAAACGCTACAGTGAAAAATACAGTTACGTATAATGTAAGCTTTTTTCACTGCTGTAAGACATAAGTACTGATTCAGGTCACCACTGATCTCAGCTGGTTTTGAAAGTGACCTATAGGTAACAAGCTATATAATCCTAATACCAATCCCCTAAACCATCCAGGCAGCTTTGCTTTATGGGTTTAATATGAGCACAAGTGAAGACTTCTCAGGGAAGATTTATTGAACTTCATATCCTGTTGTGTTGAAGAAATCTGTTCAAATTAATTGCAGGTTGAAATATTTTTAATCATTTCAATGCATTACATAAAGGTGGCGTAATATTAGGAAGATAAGCAAAAGCAGATTTTAAAAAGTAATAAAATGTCCTCAAATGCTCATTATACGTATTTTTATTAGTCACCTCAACTGAAAATGAACTTCCAGAGAAAAAAATTCTATGAAAGATTAAAACTAGAAAATATGGGAAGCACCTTAGCTGTATATCTGTAAGTGAGGAGAACCTTTCCTAGGGACCGTCTCTAAACTACTATATTCTCTTCCTCCACACCCCATTTGTTGTAATTGGCTGAAGCCTGATCTCCTTACATAGGTTTTACCACAAACTCCTATTGACTTCAGTGGGAGTTTGCCTCAATGAGGACCTCAGGATTGGAAGCATTCATAATAACTTGCATTTTTTTATATATATGACCCAGAAGGATTCCAAAGCATTTAACAAGCTGCATATCTAGATATCACCCGTAGCCATCTCTGGAATGGAGTATGGCAGTCTTTCTGCATCAGCAGCACCAAACAATCGTTTTTAGAAGAATCTGTGAAGGATAACGTCTTCATTTGAAACTACAAGGGCAATTTAGTTAAGCAGAATGAAACAAATGGTTAGAATAATTTGATTAGGAGTTAACATCCCTGCTCTTTCCAAAACACTTCAGGATAGGCAGTAAACTATTATTCATGTCTGAATAGGGAGTAATAATTATTTGTTATTTATTATTATCCTATTTTGAAAGTTTCAGCTATCCAATCAGGACACAGAAACAATGCCATATGACACACATGCCACAGACAGCAAATAGAAAATAGCTAAAGTGACCCGTCACTAACAATCCACAGGCTAAGAATTTTTGACCGGTATGTTTGGCAAATACTTATGAAAATTGATTACACATGAAGACATCAGGCTAGGTTTGATTCACCACCAACAGCAATAAAAAAGGACTGAATTGTACAATTTATTTGCTTCCACCATCTATTGGCTCAAAGAGTGAAATTCTTCTCTGTGTAGAGGGTTAGCTCAAAATCTATGCATGACTTACATCCTACATAAACCTCCCCCTGAATTTCATCGACTGTGTTCTGAATGCCTTCTAGTAGTTGTTTTAATGAGCATGTTACTTATTATAGGAAATGTCTTTTGGTCTATACGATGCAGAATTCGTAACAGAAATGAGGGTATATTTAGAGTGACAAATAAAAGTATAGTGGAGTGTTAGTAGCACACTTTAAGGTCTATGTCTTTCCTTAAAAAGTAATAAAATCCAATGAATACAATATACCACAGACAAATTTGCTCTTTTGAATGTTTACATATTAGAAGCAAAGCAAAGCAAAGCAGTTTACCACATTTTCTCTTTCTCGGATACAAATGAGAGTTACCGTATTTAAAACCATATGTTATAAGGTAGGAATGGAATTAGAAACTATCTTTGACAGGTTGGTGATTCTGGCCTCCGCTTAGGAGGAAAACTTTAAATAGATATGGAGGAGGGGGAGGGGGGAAAAAAGGTAATTTTAGAAATACTGTATATTTAAGCTTCAGTTAAAACTCTCTGCAAGCCCAAAAGGATGTTTGGAGTTAGGTTTTAAAAACAGTGGGATTTAGTGCAACAGGTTTGGCAAATGAATCAGTGCAGTTCATACAGCTGATGAATTGATGTAGACCCGGCTGACTAACATGTACCATGTGTTTGCTTTGGCAACAAATGTGGAAAAATCATTTGGAGAAAAATTGTATTATTCAACAGATCAACAGATTTCTTTTTTGTTTTTTGTGTTTTTCCCCCTCTCTTTAATTGAAATCACAAAGGTAGGGTTCACAGAGCCCTTCCCCTGATTATTACCATATTCATCCTGTTACAGAAAGTAAAGATGCCAGCATATGATTTTACATGCTTTCTCCTCTCTGATAATAGTATCTCTCAACCACTAAAATCTCTCTCTCTCTCTCTCTCTCTCTCTCTCTCACACACACACACACACACACACACACACACACACACACACACACACAAATAGAATAGACAATGTTTGAAAGTTCATGTTGGCTAGATGCTAGTAATACTGAGCTTTAAACAATCTAATTATCGAAATCACTAATGCAATCAATGCATTCGTTGTAAAGCTAGTTTATTAAATAATGTGATGTAGTGACTTCCATTAAATTATGAACAAACTTTGCAATACTTTGTTGCAGGGAGTAAAGACAATGCCAGAAGTGTTGTGTATTTTTCTTTTAAGTCCTAGATCTACAGATTTTGCTGTGCTCAACCATGAAAGCTTGGCCCCTCCTTGTCTGGAAGAATGAAAAAAGAAAATTAAATCTTAGCTAACAGACATTTGCAAGGTTACCTTGTCATTTTATGCCTTGGAAACCACTTTGCACACCAAAAATCCAGGCATCCATGTGCTGACCTAAACAGCTTTCTTGATAAACTTCCTAGGGGTTATCAGAACTTTACTCCCACTTTACAGAGTTGCAAATTGTATCTCAAATCACCACTGTCAGCTTAGAGTGTGGAAGTGCTGAAAGGCAAGAAAAGTCAATGGCCTCCAAGTTTTAACTTCCTCCCTACTATGTTCTTTCTTTCTTTCTCTCTCTCTCTCTCTCTCTCTCACTCATTCACTCTTTTGCTCTGGATCCCTGAGTTTTTTCCTTTTAGATTTAAAAATTTCATATTTTTCTCCCTTTTGTGTGTTTTCTATTCACCATCAGTCTTATATATATCATTCTATTTCTCACTCTAAATGAGTTGAGTGAAAGGTATCATAAGAATGGCCATACTGGGTAAGACCAAAGGTCCATCTAGCCCAGTATCCTGTCTTCTGACAGTGGCCAAGGCCAGGTGCCTCAGAGAGACAGAACAGGTAATCATCAAGTGATCCTTCCCCCTGTCGCCCGTTCCCAGCTTCTGGTAAACAGAGGCTAGGGAGACCCTCCCTGCCCATCCTGGCTAATACCCATTGATGGACCTATCCTCCATGAACTTATCTAGTTGGTTTTTTAACCATGTTATAGTCTTGGCCTTCACAACATCCTCTGGCAAAGAGTTCCGCAGCTTGACTGTGCGTTGTGTGAAGAAATACTTGCTTTTGTTTGTTTTCAAATCAAGAACCCTTTAAATCTAAGATCTCTGTTTATCCACAGATCTGGTATGGCAGTGGTATAAGGGTTTCTTGACACTGCCTCAATCCTTTTTTGACATCACCATGTCTAGACACCTGTGACACAGAGACCTCTTGGCAAAGTGTTACCTGTTCTTTGCAAACAACTCTTGTCTCAGACCTGACAAACTCACTACACCAAATGTGTGTCTTACAGGGTATTTTTCCATAAAGGGAACATGTAAGGTATCTACAGAAAGCTTGTGACTTATCAAGACTCATATCCTTTGTGAGATGTGAGTACAGGTAATAGTTAAGGAATTATGTAACTATTATGAAAGTATATTTTATGGTCTTGTATGTAAAAGTTGGTGACCCTGGTATAATATGCCTTGGTGATGGCCCTTTCAAGTAGGAGGGAGTTGTCATCCCACCCTGGTTAGCCAGTGAAGTAATGCATGGCTCGATTGTCTAGCCTTGCTCCATCCCAAGATTTTTAATGGAAAACAATCAGAGACAACTGCAAACAATTGAAACCACTTGGAGGTAAAAAGGAACATTACAACAGACAGGGGATCACCCTATCTATGAATAAAGACAAAAGGGTGTTTCAGTATTACAAAGGGTGAGGAGAGGAATTCTGTATCTACTCACTGAGGAAACATCTTGTGGAGTGGGGTATGTTTTTCATGAAAATTTGAATCTTGGTTCTTGTGAAGCTAGTCAGCTCTGCAACAGATTGAGCTTTGAAGGGAAGTCCTACTTTGTCAGAGAAGAAAGATAACTATTAATAAATGTAGGCCCTAGTTCACATTTTATGAATTTGTTTGGTATTGTAACCATTTGTTTCCATCACTCTGTCTTGCTTCCAGTAGAATTTCTATTCTTTATTAAATAAACCTCTTGTTTTATTACAAGTGCTGTGCACAGGAGTGGTGGGTTAAGATAAAACTGGGGTACACTTCTCCTTTGGAGGAAGAGGATTTGGGATTTCTGTGAGTAGCTAATGTCAGAGGCTGGATATCACAGGGAAATGCTTCAAGGGCACTCGGGAACTGGGGTTCACCTCTTGTTAACCTGCAAGGCAACGACAAGGCTGACATAACCCAGAGGAGATCTGCCACAGTCCTGGGTACTCCACAAACTGTCACAACCCCATCAAAGTGTATAAAAACATTCTTTAGTGTGTAGACATTTAAATCAAGATTGGATGTCTTTCTAAAAAAGAATGCTCTAGCTCAACTACAGGGGTCACGAGCAGGTTTCATGGAGTCCACCAAAATAAACTAGAGAGCAGGGCCAATATTAGACTCTCTGGGGCCCAGGGCAGAAAGCTGAAGCCCGTGCCCTGCCACCTGGGGCTGAAGCTGGAGGACAAGCAACTTAACTTCACAGGGCTCCCTGCTTACACCCCCTAATGCTGGCCCTGGCTTTTTTATCTACTGGATATGCAGAAAACCAGTTGTTCTGGCAAAGATGGGCCTTGGAGTTTTATAGCATGTTTGGGGTGGCCTCAGGGGGAAAAGAAGGTTGAGAACACCTGAACTACAATATATGGGCTACATGCAGAAATTATTGGTTGAAATTTTATGAATTTCTATGTGCTGTATTATGCAGGAGGTCAGACTATATGACCATAATGATCCTTTCTGTGCTTAAAATCTATGAACAATAGTATCTTTTGAAATCCAGGCTGGCTTTCTTATGCTGACAGGCACCATTTCTTAATCCAGGATGTTTATTTACAATTTTTTTTTAAAAAAAGCAGTTTGCCCTTCCAAATACACCTCTACCTTGATATAATGCTGTCCTCGGGAGCCAAAAACTCTTACCGCGTTACAGGTGAAACCGCGTTATATTGAACTTGCTTTGATCCATCAGAATGCGCAGCCCTGTCCCTCCCCCCGCCGCCGCCGCCGCCCCCGGAGCACTGCTTTACAGCGTTATATCCGAATTCGTGTTATATCGGGTTGCGTTATATCGAGGTAGAGGTGTTTATGTTTTGGGGAAATATACCACAGCCCCTCCTAAAATTAGCTGCTCAGATCCTCTGGTGGTATAAATGGTCATAATTCCATTGACTATGACAATTTACACGAGCTGAGGATCTGTCCCAGTGCTCTTTAGCCCTGTAACTTACTGAAAATTGATCCTGAGCAAAGTGGTCTGACACATGAGTCTTTGCTCAGCCTTTTAAACTTTTGTTTTTATCCTTCATTCATTTCCTGGCCTACATTCCTCCAGGGTGTAAATTGATGCCAGTTATGATGGTGCGGTCATTAATCTACGAGGACACAGCCTGAGACTACCAATTCATTTCTCGTTGGCCGCCAAATAAACGTCAGATGGTAATGAGTTTCAGTCACTAGCAATCTGCACTGAATTTGAAGCAGAGACACAGAAGTGACTGGTCTGAGAGTATTCCTGGTCTTTAGTGACTTAAACTTCTCTGGACATCAGAATGGCTCCTTGAGACCTGTGATTATTCCAGTGAATGTCAGAAGTTTGTTTCCAAAGGCTGGTTTAAGTCAAATTCTTAACATCATTGTAACAGTTTTGTCTAATTTAATTTCCTTTTGTTTAACTTAATTTCCCCTCTTTTAATGTAATTTCTCATATTTTTTAATAGTACGCAAAAAGTAAAAATGGAAACAAATTAGCAAGAATGGACAAAAAGGAGAAAAATCCAAATTCCATCTGGGTCCTTTTGATTAGATAAGTTGCGAATAATATCATTATTGGTACAACTGAGGACCGGCAAATATGTCATTTTCAGGGCCGCCCAGAGGGGGCGGCAACTGGGGCAATTTGCCCTGGGCTCCGCAGGGGCCCCCATGAGAATGTCAGAGGCTTCCCCCCACCCCCACCTTCCCCAATCTCCCGGCGCCTCAGCTCACCGCGTCCACGAGCAGCCCTGGACAGCGCTGCAGCTGCGTGGCCTGAGCTCCTCCTGCTCAGAGCCACGTGGTAAGGGGGCGGGGCTCCGAGCTCCGGGCCAAGCGGCGGGAGCTCAGGTCCCATGGAGCCACGCCGCTGCAGCGCTGTCCAGGGCCACTCCTAGACGCAGCACGCTAACGCTCCGGGAGAGGGGGGGAGGCGGGAGTAAGCAGCATGGTAAGCCCCTCTGAGCTGGGTCCCCCCTACCCCCCCAACAGCCCTGACCCTCAGCTATGAGCCCAGCCTCTCTGAGCCGGGCACCCCCCAACCCCATCCCCCCACAGCCCTGACCCCCAGCTCTGAGCCCAGTCCCTCTGAGCCGGGCACCCCCGACCCCATCCCCACACAGTCCTAACCCCCAGCTCCGAGCCCAGCCGCTCTGAGCCAGGCACCTCCCGACCCCATCCGCATCCCCCCCCCAGCCCTGACCCCCAGCTCCGAGCCCCGCCCCCCTGAGCCCGGCACCCCCCTGCCCCCCTCCTCCCCACGCCCAGCCCCCGTGCGCTAGGCACCCCCCGACCCCATCCCCCCACAGCCCTGACCCCCAGCTCTGAGCCCAGCCCCTGTGAGCCGGGCACCCCTTGACCTAGAGCCTAGCTCCCCACCCAGCCCTGGGCAACAGCAGCACCACCCCCAGGCAGCGACATCCCATTGGCACCAACCATCACCCAGCGACAGCCCATTATGTAATTGCAAATGTATACATACCATTAAAGCATTTAATGTTTTTAAATAATATATTTCGTGTATTTTCAAATTATTAAAAAATAATTTTTGAATGTATTTCACTGGTTATTTTTTACATTTCCAAATACATGTTACTATAGTATTGCAACTTTTTTTTATGGAAAGGGCCCCCGAAATTGCTTTGTCCCAGGCCCCCTGAATCCTCTGGGCAGCCCTGGTCATCTTTGCATTTACATCTAGCTATCTATGTTTCCATAAAGTGTGTGTCCATTTCACCATTGCTCTACACCAGTGGATGTAAAACATGTCACTCTTCTACTTTGGTATTATTTGACCCCTGCTTTTCATTAGTATGAATGATTACACAATATGTAGGGTAACAGTGAATCAGGCCCTGTATATATCCATATCCATACACACACTATTTATTAGTGTTCCATCATGGCAATTTATATCCATCACAGGTGAGGAGTGGACAGTGTGGAGGAAGAAAATTCAAGAGCAAAATCAGAGATGATGAAATAAGACTGGAGATATTGTTGCATTACAAAAGGCTTACTTGAAAAAGTGTATGTCAGTGTGGTGGTGAGTAACATGAATCTGTGGGCAGGAAAAAGCAGCACAAAGAACATTCTTAACAATGGAAATAAGTTTGCATAGTAAGGCTATCTTGAAGATTAATGATGATGTGAACATAAAAGATACCAGATGCCTGAAACAAACACAATGGGCCAGATCCTCAGCTTAGCTCAATGTGGCTCCATAGAAGTTAATGGCCCTGTGACGATTTACAGCAGTTAAGGATCTGACCCAACATATTAACACCCACAAGTAGACATTTCATTTTAGTGCTCTTGGGAGCTACTTGCTTCAAGTGCCCTACAACACCAGCACTTGTGTGTGTTTGTCAGCCTGCACTTCCAGGTGCCTCAGTTTTCTTACGGCTCATCCTTTCTGATATAGCTTGAAGCTCTTAGGGACCTGAAAGGTTATACTCTGTGGTACAATCTCATTGGCTTATCTTGGAATGAGACCATGTTTTCTCTTAGCTCTGTGACTTAAATCTTCTCTAGTCTGTCCCATTTAATGGTGTCAGCACAACTCAGTTCATAATGGACTGATGTGGGTAAAGTGTCTTTAAGAGGCTTTCTGAGAGGGTGGAGCTTCACATTGGAGGCTGTCAGAGAGAATGATAATTTCTATAACTTACTAACACTATTTATAAGCCAAAAGGCAGAGAGCAGAGTAAGCATGAAATAAAAGTAAATATTCAGAAACCACATTGCTAAAACCAGTCTTAGATATTGTGCATGGTATTGGAAAACTTAGTACTGGAGACAAAGAAAGATAAGCTTAATAAAACTCGCAAACATTCAATTATAGAAAGCCTCTTTCTCAGGAACTGACAGGTTGGCTATGATGGAGACAGAGAAATTTTTTGGTCACCTTTGTTCTTTGAATTTGCTCTCTGGGGACCCCATGTTCCTTCTCTCCATCAGAAAACAGAGAGTAGGGTGGCCACTCATGCATCCCCAGAATACCAGACGTTGTATGTGAGGTAATGCTGCCTGCAGGATGCCATTTTGAAGAACATGCCACATCTTCCCTGGTGCACGTGAGGTCACGCCAGCAAGGGTAGAGCAGCACACTCTTCAAAATGGCTTCCTTGTTGCCCGATACCAGACAAAACCATGTATGTTTTTATACTAGTACTGGACAGGAGACAAGCCTTACAAAATAGGACTGTCTGGCTTAAAACCAGATGAATGGCTTGCCTCTGTGAGAGTGAAGTGGTGTGGATTTTATTTTGGGGAAGGTCTAAGGCCTGTGTTATGCAGGAGGTCAAACTACATGACCACAGTAATCCCCTGTGGCCTTGACATCTATGAAGCTGTAAAACAAAACAACATCTCAGATCCTATTTCATCCTCTTCAGTTTTACTCTTGAACTTTTTTCATACTTGCCATTCCAACTGGTTCATTTAATGTACATTGTGCTGTGTAGGCTGAGCAAGCTTATCAATGGGAATCGCTACTTGACTTCATTATATGCGTGGGACATTACCATTCTGCAGCACTCCCCAGGAGGCCCTACAGGCCGGGAGCTGAAGCTTATGGGCCTGGCCAATCATTAAGGGAAGTTTTGTCCTTTGTTTTCAATTCATATCCCATCCTCAATGCTGAACCATTGATTCAGGCTAAGCAAATTTAAAACCTCTTCAGCACCTCACTTCCTTGTTCAGAACCGTGTGTGGAAGTATTACTAAAAACCCTCACACCACTTGAGTCAAGCAGGCCGCACAGAGTTCTGTACCTAAGTCCAACTTTTTCCTTGGGAGACAGTGAATTTAATTAATTAATTAAAAATCGTTTCACTCCCGGAAGTAACTGGGTTCTAATCAGTTACAGTCACAGAAAGAGAAAGAAAATATTAAACCAAAGAAAAAATCGGCAAGGATAAATTTCAGTGCCACAGTGTTCAAGAAACTGCTCTTGTAAGGGACTAGAAGGATGACAAGTTGGACTGAAGTTTGAAAAGTATAGCTGATTCAGTAATTAAAAAGGATTTTGATTATTGCATGGGCTATTCTTGCTGATCTCCTTTCTGCCCAGTGGCAATAGAAATAACTGATAGCAGTGGGAGGGAAAAGAAAAATCGTTGGCATTAAACAGTTTATTAACATTCTTAAAATTGGCCTTAGGAATTCAGTTTAGTTGGCTGCACAATTAAAAGTTTAGAAGTATGAGATGAAAATATAAGAAACTATACAGGAAGCTTGTGTGTGTGTGTGTGTGTGCGCGCGCCTATGGGTAATTGTTCCTGCTGCTGAAGACCGAGGGGGGAATCTGCAAAGCCCAGTGAAGCAGAAACACAAAGGACTAGTGTTGATAAGTGACAGTTAGAGCTAGGTTATTGCTTTAATACTTCAGCCCTCAGTAAGGAGCATTGCTCAATTGCATCACTTGAGGAGGAACACTGGAGAGATTAAGCCTCAGAGAAGCACAAGTTCTCATAGACTCATAGACTTTAAGGTCAGAAGGGACCATTATGATCATCTGGTCTGACCCCCTGCATACTGCAGGCCATAAAACCGTCCCTACCCCTTCCCTGGACTCTGCTGTTGAAGTCCCCAATCCTGTTTTAGGTGACTTCAATCGGCAGAGACCCTCCTGCTAGAGATCCCTGCCCCATGCTGCGGAGGAAGGCGAAAAACCTCCAGAGGNGGTCCACCGCATTTCCCTTATCTAATAAATCCGTTACTTTCTCAAAGGAGATCAGATTCGTTTGGCACGATCTGCCCTTCGTAAAACCATGTTGTAATTTATCGCAATTGCCACTAACTCATAGACTCATAGACTTTAAGGTCAGAAGGGACCATTATGATCATCTGGTCTGACCCCCTGCATGCTGCAGGCCATAAAACCGTCCCTACCCCTTCCCTGGACTCTGCTGTTGAAGTCCCCAATCCTGTTTTAGGTGACTTCAATCGGCAGAAACCCTCCTGCTAGAGATCCCTGCCCCATGCTGCGGAGGAAGGCGAAAAACCTCCAGAGGCTCAGCCAATCTGCCCTGGAGGAAAATTCCTTCCCGACCCCAAATATGGCGATCAGTAAGACCCCGAGCATATAGGCAAGAGTCTCCAGCCTGACCCCTGTCAGCCATTATACAATTTACCTACCATTTCTTGGTTTTCCTCGACTACTATGTTTTACCATTAAACCATTCCCTCCATAAATTTATCTAACTTAATCTTAAAACCAGACAGGTCCGTCGCCCCCACCGTTTCCCTCGGAAGGCCGTTCCAATATTTCACCCCTCTGACGGTCAGAAACCTTCGTCTAATTTCAAGCCCGAACCTCCCCACGGCCAGTTTATATCCATTCGTTCTCGTATCCACATTAGTACTAAGCTGGAATAATTCTTCTCCCTCCCTCGTATTAATCCCTCTAATATAGTTAAAGATAGCAATCATATCCCCCCTCAGCCTTCGCTTTGTCAGACTAAACAACCCAAGCTCCTCTAGTCTCTTTTCATACGACAGGTTTTCCATTCCTCTGATCATCCTAGTGGCCCTTCTCTGCACCCGTTCCAGTTTAAGTTCATCTTTTTTAAACATGGGAGACCAGAACTGCACACAGTACTCCAAATGAGGTCTCACCAGCGCCTTGTACAACGGAAGCAGGACCTCCTTATCCCTACTAGATATACCTCGCCTAATGCATCCCAAGACAGCATTGGCTTTTTTCACCGCCACGTCGCATTGTCGACTCATAGTCATCCTGCGGTCTACCAGGACCCCTAGGTCCTTCTCCTCTTCCGTTACTTCTAACCAATGCGTCCCCATCTTGTAACTAAAATTTTTATTAGTCATCCCCAAATGCATCACCTTACACTTTTTACTATTAAATTTCATCCTATTCCTGATACTCCAATTCACAAGCTCATTCAAGTCTCCCTGCAGGATATCCCTATCCTCCTCCGAATTTACAACGCCTCCCACCTTCGTATCATCCGCAAACTTTATCAGCCCACTCCTGCAATCGGTCCCGAGGTCAGTTATAAATAAATTAAATAAAATGGGTCCCAAAACCGAACCTTGAGGCACTCCACTAGTAACCTCCCTCCAACCCGACAGTTCACCCTTTAATACGACCCGCTGCATTCTCCCCATTAACCAATTCCTTATCCACCTCTGGATTTTCATATCGATCCTCATGTTTTTCAGTTTAACCAATAATTCCTCATGGGGTACAGTATCAAACGCTTTACTGAAATCCAGGTATATTAGGTCCACCGCATTTCCCTTATCTAATAAATCCGTTACTTTCTCAAAGAAGGAGATCAGATTCGTTTGGCACGATCTGCCCTTCGTAAAACCATGTTGTAATTTATCGCAATTGCCACTAACCTCCAGGTCCTCAACTAGTTTCTCTTTCAGAATTTTCTCTAACACCTTGCACACTACAGATGTTAAACTAACAGGCCTGTAGTTACCCGGATCACTTTTTTTCCCTTTCTTGAAAATAGGAACCACATTAGCTATTCTCCAGTCTAACGGGACCACCCCCGAGTTTACAGATTCATTACATATTATCGCTAATGGGCCTGCTATTTCCCGCGCCAATTCCTTCAATATTCTCGGATGAAGATCGTCCGGTCCTCCCGACTTGGCCCCATTAAGGCATTCAAGTTTTGTTTCTACCTCGGATACGGTAATCCCCCATCCTGAATGCCCCTCTGTAGTGGTGCTAGTATCCCTAATACCTTCATTGGCCTCATTAAACACCGATGCAAAATATTCATTGAGATATTGCGCCATGCCTAGATTGTCTTTAATCTCCTCTCCGGCAATAGTCTTCAGCGGTCCCACTTCCTCTTTCTTTGCTTTCTTCCTATTTATGTGGCTGTAAAACCTCTTACTATTGCTTTTAATTCCCCTCGCTAGGTCCAACTCTACACGGCCTTTGGCCTTTCTCACTCTACCTCTACATTCTCTGACTTCACTAAGGTAAATTTCTTTACTAATCCCTCCCCTCCTCCACTCTTTGTACGCTTTCTGTTTTTTCCTAATCGCCCCTTTGAGTCGGTCGCTCATCCAGCTCGGTCTAAATCTCCTGCTTTGTAATCTTTTTCCCTTTTTTGGAATGCAGGCCTCCGACAGCTCATGCATCTTTAACTTGAAGTAATCCCAGGCTTCTTCTGCCTTTAGATCCATTAATACGTTTGCCCAATCCACTTCCCTTACCAGTCCCCTTAATTTGTTAAAATTGGCCTTTTTAAAATTATAAACCCTAGTCTTTGACTTAATTCTGTTACTCCTCCCATGTATTTTAAACCGAATTAGCTCATGATCACTGGAGCCCAAATTGTCCCCCACTACCACTTCCTCAACGAGGTTCTCACTACTTACCAGAATCAAATCTAAAATGGCCTCCCCCCTCGTCGGTTCAGCTACCACTTGATGAAGGAATTGATCAGCAAGCACATCTAGGAACATCTGAGCCCTATTATTACTACTAGCGTTTGTGCCCCAATCTATATCTGGGAAGTTAAAGTCCCCCATAATTACACAGTTTCTATTAGTAATTACTTCTCTAAACACATTAAATAGTTCCTTATCCATATCCTGGGTCGATCCCGGCGGTCTATAGCACACTCCAAGCACTATCCCCGGAGAGGCTCTAGTAGTCCTATTACCCAGTGTGAGTATTGCCCAGACGGACTCTGTGTTATCTAATCCATCAACTATTATTTCTTTACAGCTTATTTCACTATTGACATACAATGCCACACCCCCACCTTTACCTTTGTTCCGGTCTTTCCTAAACAGCGCATACCCCTCCATACCTGTGTTCCAGTCGTGACTGCCATTCCACCATGTTTCTGTTATTCCTACGATATCTGGTTTCAGCTCTTGGACCAAGAGCTCCAATTCCTCCATTTTATTACCTAGGCTTCTGGCATTAGTGTATAAACACCCTAATGTATGTCGTTTAGCCTGTCTCCCATTAGTAGCACTATATGTTGCGGGCCTCCTTGCGCCCGTCCCCCCTGTCCTTCCTATGTCCAATCTCATCTCCCTGGCTATGTCTCCTCTCATTGTACTCACCTTTTCCATACTGGAATCTGGCGTGGAGATTAACTGTGCATCTCCCAACCTTCTCCCCAAACTTCCTAGTTTAAAGCTCTTTTGATAAGATGAGCCAGCCTCCCTCCCAGAAGTCTATTTCCTTCCCTACTCAGGTGAAGCCCATCCCGTGAGAACAGGTGTCTGTCCCCGAAAGCCTCCCAGTGGCCATACATCCCAAAGCCCTCCTTATAGCACCACTCTCTTAGCCAACTATTTATTCTCACAATCCTATCAGCCCTTTGCTGCCCTTCCCTCGGAACGGGCAGAATCCCACTAAAGATAATCTGAGCCTCTATCTCCTTGAGCGTCTTCCCCAGCCTGGCATAATCTCCCTTGATTCTCTCTAACGAGAACCTAGCCGTGTCATTTGTTCCTACATGAAGGATTATCAAGGGGTTCTTACCTGCTCCTTTTAGGATCCTTTTCAACCGCAGGTCCACATCGCGTATCTTTGCGCCCGGTAGACAGCACACCCTTCTGTTCTCTGGGTCCGCCCTGGTCACAGGCCTGTCCAATCTCCTCAGTAATGAGTCTCCAATTACATACACCTGCCTTCGCCTGGCAACAGTGCGATCTAGTAATCTAGTCTCTAATCCCTCTAGTCCTGACCTGTGCCTGTTCCTGTCTTCCCTTATGCTCCCCCTTATGCCTTCCTGATTCCTCCCGGGACCCAGAATTGGTGCTGTCTCCATCAACTCCTCCCCTCTCTCTCTCGGACTAGCTGCTCTTCTCTTCTTCCTCACTCTCCCACCTTCAGCCACCACCTGCTGCCCCTCCACCTCGCTATCCAAACACTCGAACCTATTCCTGAGTTCTATTCCCCCCTCACTGGCCCTTCTTTTCCTTGGCCTGCTTCTCACAGTCACATGCTTCCACCTCCCATGTTCTCCCCCTTCCATTCCACTCTCACCATCCTCTGCCTCTACCTGCGCCGCGGGGCATTCTCCTTCAGCCCCTCCTTGCCTGTCCTCCATCAGCTGCTCAAACTCCCGCCTAAACCCCACCAGGGTATCTACCTGCATCTCTAGCCCCTTAATCTTTTCCTCCAGTAACACTATCAGGCGACACTTCATACACACATACCTGTGTTCCAGCTCCCCTGCTAGGACCATATACATACCACAGCTTCCACATGCAGCCATCTGCATTCTGTCTGCTCCTGCTGCTTGGCTCATGCCTGCTGCACTCCCTGCCCACAGCACCTGTGGACTCAGAGCACGCACCACACCGCGCCCTCCTGCCTCCCCCCTTACCTCCCCCTGCAAACTCCCTCTCAAACTCCCTGTTCTAATGGCACTTCTCCCTGTGCAGGCAGACATAGCATAGAATGCCTCTCTTGGAATTCCATCATGATTTCAACAATTTCCACCCTACCATCAACCTCAGCCTGGACTAGTCCACACAAGAGATCCACTTCCTGGACACTACAGTACTAATAAATGATGGCCACATAAACACCACCCTATACCGGAAACCTAGTGATCGCTATAATTACCTACATGCCTCCAGCTTTCATCCAGACCACACCACTCGATCCATTGTCTACAGCCAAACTCTACGATACAATCGCATTTGCTCCAACCCTTCAGACAGAGACAAACACCTACAAGATCTTTATCAAGCGTTCTTACAACTACAATACCCACCTGCTGAAATGAAGAAACAGATTGACAGAGCCAGAAAAGTACCCAGAAGTCACCTACTACACGACAGGCCGAACAAAGAAAGTAACACCTTTCCAATAGCCATCACCTTCAGCTCCCAACTAAAACCTCTCCAGTGCATCATCAAGGATCTACAACCTATCCTGAAGGACGATCCATCACTCTCACAGATCTTGGGAGACAGGCCAGTCCTTGCTTACAGACAGCCCCCAAACCTGAAGCAAATACTCACCAGCAACCACACACCACACAACAAAAACACTAACCCAGGAACCTATCCTTGCAACAAATCCCACTGCCAACTCTGTCACATATCTATTCAGGGGATATCATCATAGGACCTAATCACATCAGCCACACTATCAGGGGCTCATTCACCTGCACATCTACCAATGTGATATATGCCATCATGTGCCAGCAATGCCCCTCTGCCGTGTACATTGGCCAAACTGGACAGTCGCTACGTAAAAGAATAAATGGACACAAATCAGACATCAAGAATGATAACATTCAAAAACCAGTTGGAGAACACTTCAGTCTCCCTGGCCACTCGATTACAGACCTAAAAGTCACAATATTACAACAAAAAAACTTCAAAAACAGACTCCAATGAGAGACTGATGAATTGGAATTAATTTGCAAATTGGACACCATTAAATTAGGCTTGAATAAAGACTGGGAGTGGATGGGCCATTACACAAAGTAAAACTATTTTCCCATGCCCTCTCCCCCCACCCCCAGTTCCTCACATCTTCTTGTCAATTGCTGGAAATGGGCCATTTTCATTACCACTACAAACAGTTCTTTTTCTCTCCTGCTGATAATAGCTCACCTTAATAATTCTCACCTTAACTGATCACTCTCCTTATAGTGTGTATGGTAACATCCATTGTTTCATGTTCTCTGTGTATATATATCTTCCTACTGTATTTTCCACTGCATGCATCCGATGAAGTGGGCTGTAGCCCATGAAAGCTTATGCTCAAATAAATTTGTTAGTCTCTAAGGTGCCACAAGTACTCCTGTTCTTTTTGCGAATACAGGCTAACACAGCTGCAACTCTGAAACCTCTCTTGGTGTGTTGGCCCAGTTTCCTAGGCTTATACAAAGATAGCTAGGCTGTGGCCCTGGTCTTGCCCTCCCAACATGGAGTTCAATTATTGCTATTGTGAGCAGCTCCTGTGCAGCTATGCAAGGGGGAGAGGGATTTTCTCGGCTCAGGGGCTGCTCACCCTTAGTAGATCCATGGCTGACAGTGGAGTGTGTGGCAGTTTGATTGACCATTTCTAATAATTCTCAATGTGTGGAAACATTTTTCAACTAATGGGCTAAATCCTCAGCTGGCATAAATCAGCAAGGGTTTGTTGATGTTAATAGGGTTACACCACTTTGCGCCAACTGAGGAGCTGGCCCAGTATTCTTATATCATGTATTTTTTCATTTCAGAGTGTTAGCATATTGTTTGGCAATCAGCTCTGGCTAACAGTTTGCCCTCTCTTATTGGTTACATTTCATTTGGTGTTTCAGTTGCATGTTACTGTCTGAATTATGTGTTGTAGATAAGTTGAGAGAGGGAATTTTAGTTTGAGATGAGAGTGTGCCGCACAGAAGTTTGTATCATAGCTGCGATGCAATTAAGAAGTGTTAGAGACCGTCCATTACCATCTGTTTTTATTTTACTAACTCAAACTAGTCACCACACAATCAACCAACAAGATTGAGCTCAAAAGAAACAAAACCAAAAAAAAAAAATTGACTTTTTTCTTGCAAGCCTTTATGATTTATAGTGAAGTGATGTGGTTGCCAAAAAGCTTTATTAAAGAGTCATTAAAAATAAAAAAAAAGTATGTTCTCATGACTTGGCCCTAATCAGTTCTGTGGGCTTGGATCTTACCCTAAAAATTCAGGAATTTTGTTGTTCTAATTTTTGCTCTATAATCACCACTTGGCTTTTAAGACCAAAGACCTATGTGCTTGCTGGATAATGAGTACCTCCAAGTTGGATCTTAAGAATGGCTGCAAAAATTGTATCTGGTCTGGCATTACTGCATCTTTCGGTACACTCATAAAGGGTCGATTCGCTCTGCTACCACTGCTGACTAAGTCATAGAATTTAGCAAAAGCAGGGTTATTTTCTTGATACTTTAGCACAAGAAGTGCTGAATCATTGTCAATAGGGGCTTCCCACCATTTAAGGTGGGTTACTTGATGATATTATCTAAAATTCTTCTGAGAGCATCATTTATTCTCTAATAAATTGTTGAATGCTTTCTGTATTTCTCTTATTTTCAAAAAGTCAGCTTTTCTAAAGGTGACGCCAAAGACTCGAGTGTGTTAGTGGCTTTCCTTCTATGAGGCCCAGAGGGAGCAAGCTCAAAAAATGTCTTTTCTATTATTGTTTTCTGTTTATTAAACATGGGAAACCTTTTCCCTTGAAGCAGGTTGAGTTACTGTTAAAGATAAGAGGATTAAATACAGGTTCCAAAAGGCAATCCACTTGTGATGCAGGGCAGAAAGATGGTGGCTACTTCCAAAATGGTAATGTGATATTTACTTTTCAGAAATTCTTTTAATACTGAGTTAAGACTATTACCTTGTGTGGGTTTTGTTTTGTTTTGTAAAAGAGATGAAAAAATGAAATACCAGATCTGCATGTATGTCATAAAATACTTTAAAATTCTTGGCTGACACACACAAAATTGAGGTCAAATCCTTGTACCTTCCAGATGACGGCCTCCCTAATATCTCATTAGTCTTAGCACCATTGCTAGAGCCTAAAAGAGAAAATACCTCTGACAATTTTCATTGTATATCGACATTGCAATAAAAAATCTGTGATGTGGCTGTGGCTGGCCCAGGTCAGCTGACTCAGGCTCACAGGGCTTGGGCTGTGAGGCTATAACATTGCAGTGTAGACGTTCAGGCTCAGGCTGGTGCTTGGGCTTTGAGATCCCATGAAGGGGGAAGGTCTCAGAGCCCGGGGCGGCTCTAGCTTTTTTGCCTCCCCAAGTACGGCAGGCAGGCTGCCTTCGGCGGCATGCCTGTGGGAGGTCTCTGGTCCCGCGGATTCGGCGGCATGCCTATGGGAGGTCTGCCGGTCCCACGGCTTCGGCGTACCTGCTGCCGAATTGCCGCCGAAGCCGCGGGACTGGTGGACATCCCGCAGGCATGCCGCCGAAGGCAGCCTGACTGCCGTCCTTGCAGGGACCGGCAGGGCGCCCCCCGCAGCTTACCGCCCCAGGCACACGCTTGGAGCCCTGGTGCCTGGAGCCGCCACTGCTCAGAGCATGTGGTCAAGCCCAAGCCCAAACGTCTACACTGCGATTTTTAGCCACAAATCCTGAGCACCACAAGCCTGAATCAGCTGATCTGGGCTCTGACACTCCGTGCCGCGGGTTTTTTATTACAGTGTAAACATACCTTGTGTAACCAGCCAAGGGCCTAGCAAAAATTGGTTGGGCAGTGGTCTTTAACTACAGGTCAAGCAAAATTTTACTGGAAACCTCGGAATATATTTAAATAGGCACTTACAACAAGGGATTGCTTTTTGGAAGGGTTCTTTAGTATGATATGCAAAATACAAGGAAAGCAGTGAGAAGAGTTTATGTAATTCCTTCAGTGTGCTGGAAAGGAGTCTGAAGATAATAATCTATTTTTGAAAAGATCCTTGCAGAGATTTATCTTCTTTAAGTGGAAGCATAGAACCATCAGTGAAGTATATTTAGCATATTGCAGATCCTGTGAATGAAGCCATCAATAAGTTTTATTTTATATTTATGCACTTCTTATTAATTGCTAAGCAAATTAAATTTCAAAGATGTATTTAAATCACACACTGACCTTGTGGCCCTTTTCTAGACCTGGGAAAAAAAGGTGCTTTTTTTTTTCAATTGAGTTAGCCCAGTCCACGAGTTTACTTCAATTGAAAACCTCATTTGAAACTAGTGTAGACACAATTTAACTCCTTTAACTAAGTTTTAGTAGGTATAGTTATAGCCTATGCACCTGTCTAGGATTTAACTTGGTTAGTTTAGGATGTGCTAAGAAAAATTGTTTTGTCTTGATGAATTTTAGAAGGTAACTTGACTTAACATCACACCTTTAAATCCAAGTTAGCAAAGGCCACTGTGACTAGCATGCAACTATATCACTGCATGTATCTAATGCTTGATAAGTTGCACATATACAAGAGAAAATGTCCATAGCACATATGAATTCAAAGAATTCTCCTCTCCTTTCAAACAACCCTCATAAATTGAGAATAGTTTTTCCCCCTATGTTTTTGTTCTGAGCATTTTGTATAATTAACCTCAGATAACCCCCTTTTCTTCATTTCATATGAGACTGTTTCCCCAGTGACATAATGTGGATAATAATGCTTGTAAAGTGCTTTGAGATCTTCAGATGGAGGCTGCAGTATATGTATAAGCTACTATTACCCATCATAATTCGTTAAATTGGAGTTGCACCTGATCAGGGCCTTGTTCTTGGCATTATACACACACATAATAAAAAGACAGTCCTTGCCCCAGAGAGCTTACAGTGGCTAGAAAACAACAGGTGGATAAAACAAATGAAATGTGGGGAGGACAATGTAAGCAGTGAAACAATCCCTATGAACTAAATTAGTTCATAAGTAGCAGCTTTAGATATAAATTGGGCTCATTAATTTTACTCACACCTTGTTATCACTCATTCCTCCCCAAAATATGATGTATTATCATGTTTTCCTGTGGCAAGGGCAGGTAGAGGCAACCTGAGTTTTGTAAGTGTCTGATTCCCTCTGCCCCCAAGAAATGGAGTTTGGCTGTATTGTGAAGAGAATTTAAAAACCTCTGGCATGAAATGTTCCTATTCAACAAGTAATAATTTCCCTATTACTTTAAGAGTATTTGTAACTCTTTCTTCCAGTATCAGGGGGTAGCCGTGTTAGTCTGTAGCTATGCATCCGAAGAAGTGAGGTTTTTACTCACGAAAGCTTATGCCCAAATAAATCTGTTAGTCTTTAAGGTGCCACCAGACTCCTTGTTGTCTTTCTTCCAGATAGATCAAATGATGAACATAGGAAAGTTGAATTTTTCTTCAGCTGAGACTGTTTTTCTTTGAAAATGTTGTGATACATGAAAGGATTTGGAATTTCAAAACAGCACAGCCTTGTAGGCAACTAACAAAGACGTCTTTTTCCCCTTCACTTGTTCTTGGAATCACTTCTCCAAGAAGTGTCCGAAGAGGGGGTTTAATTTCAACATGAAAGCTGCAACTTCTAACTGAGCTTTTAATATGTAGTGATTTAAAAAAAAAAATACTGACGCTTTTGATACAATACACAGACAACAATTGTCCTAAAGAAAATGATTTCAAACCCAGCAATTATTGTACAGTGTTTAATGATGTCATGACAACCAACTGTAAACAGGTAAACAGACATAAAACAGCTGGTGATATGGGCAAAAAGCTGATATTTTACCAACCAATGTGGTTATTGTAATAATAGCATTTCTGAAACATGAGAGAGAGAGATGATGAACTTTAAAGGAGTCAGTGTCTGGTTCTACTAAGCTACTAAATAACATCTTATTTCAAACCAAGGATACATGTTAAAATTTTCATCCAAATTCTAATCCAATGACTTTGAACTAAACTGGTCCCTGCTGCTGAACTGGCTGTATATCTTATTCTTAATTACTGAGCAAGGTTCCAGCAGTGTTTCTTTCTTAATGGTGCCAAACCACACGGCAAAATACATGATTTCATATTGAGAGCACAATAGTCTCTCTCTCTCTCTCTCTCTCTCTTTCTCTCTCTTCCCCAGTTCATGCAGATACTTTTTTATACCTTTCTCCTGTGCATTGGTGAACAAATACTATGTGATTACAGACTGTATCAGAATGTAAAAGGGGCATCAGGCACAAGGGGTCCAAATTAAGGTTGCACAGGCAATTTATATTCTGGTATTTCCTAACTTTAGTGTGTTTGACTTTGCAACCTTAATAATTTCCATTAAACATAGTGTGTGAGAGAGATTTTCTATGTAGTATTGTAAAAGAATATAGTGCTCTACAATAGGACAACAGTACTGAAAGTGTAATAACTTTTTGTTCCGAATGTGTTATATTTTAAAGGTACAAGTGAAGACAAACAGTACAAGACAATACAAAACATACAGAGGGCTGTGGTCATTCTAGTTCAAGTGCTTCATGGAGTAAATGGGTTCTCAGAAGTTTCTTGAAGGAGAAGGTGGAGGAACTAGGTGTATTTTAATAGCAAAGGGGGATATTTTACCTAAATTGAGTAGTGTGAGTAGAGTCAAGAGAAAGAAGAAGGAAGAAAGCAGTGTAGAGGGAAGAGCATGAGGCAGAGTTTGGAATGCAGGCTGGGAGAGCAAGATGTAGGCAGTGATGAAATTGTGGAAAGCTTTTTATGGTGAAAATTGGGTAAAACACAGTAGCAGTGATCACCATGAAAGATTACCGGAGGTGGGTCTAATGTACTGTACTGAGGATAGTAGGGTTGGAGAAAAGAAGATGCATTTTACAGATGTCAGAGAAAAAATAATGACAGAATTTGGAGAGGGCTTAAATGTGAGAGGTGACGAAAGGAAGGAGAGAAGGACTACACCAAGGCTGGAATTGTCATTAAGAGACAGGATGCTGGGGTTACTATTATTGTTGATGGTGGTAGCAATAAACAGGAAAGGTTTAGGAGGAAGGATCAGGAGCTGATGAAGCTGACATGGTTCTCAGCTGCAAAATTTGGATCCAGGTTAAGGTCAGAAATCTCCCCCACAGTCTAGGGATGATCTATCTGTCTGACTCTCATTTAAGGTATTTCTAAGACACTTCTACTGTACTTAAGTGCTGATCAGGTTTAGGATGTTTCTCAAGACTTTTGGAGAGATAGGCCTTAATCATGAATTTTAGATCCAAATTTGGGTTTTTGAGTTGGAAAGCCCCTCTTCCCTTTCCTGTAACTTGAGGGCTGGTTAGGTCTGTGGTTCTGGGTTGAGACTCTGTCTAATCATGTGTTTGGATTTACGGATATGTAGCTTAAGATTGGGTCAGCTCACCTAAGAAGAGATGTCAGAGATGCATAAAGAGATTTAAGATTGCTCTACAAATTAAATTTCAGGGTGGATGGATAGATTTGTGACTTCTCTGTTATCGGGTAACAGCTAATTAAATATTGTATTACATACATGTACCTCTAGGCATACAAGGACAAAATGTCAAAGACTAGTACAATGGTTATGCCTGCAAAAATGTGTGAATTCCCAATTTGTACACAAATCTGGTAATTACACAAATAAATAGCTCATTATTGGAGATCTGTCCATGCCACAAATTTCAAAACCAAATCTAGATATTTAATTTCCCTAAAGATCTAGACTGAAAAGATCCAGGATTTGATTTGGCCCATTACAGCATGTTACGAACTGCCCTTCCCCTAGAGCAATTCAGTCAAGTTCAAGAGAGACCAGGGGTTTTAACAATTTATTGAAAACTACAATGGGATCTAAATATATGATCCTAGGCTACAGTTACAGCTAGGGTTGCCAATTTTGGTTGGACGTATTCCTGGAGGTTTCATCACATGACATATTCTTTAATTAAAGATTAATCTTTAATTCCTGGAGACTCCAAGGCAATCCTGGAGTGTTGGCAATCCTAAATATAGCAGCCAAGTAAAATCTCACTCCCTGTTGGGTGGTCCTGCTGTCAGATGAATCCAGGGGTGCTGGAACAATTTATGTAGTGGGGGTGCTGAGAGCCACTGAACCAAACCATAAACCCTGTACACGATGGAAACCACTTCAAGCTGGGGGTGTGGCAGCACCCCTAGTTCTAGCACCTATGGATGAATCTGTGTCTCTATCTAGAGTCTGTCATTGCACCATGCACCAACTAGAGAAGCTCTTAACACACTTGTATATACTCTAGGCTATGCAAGTGCCCATACGCAGCATGTCCAGACATGCTCCAACCATGGCTCCCCTATTGCTGGAAAATGTAAAACACATACTAAAAAGATAAACATTAAAAACAAGAAAGTGTAAAGGTGCCTCACTCCGGGAACACAGGAGCATCTCAGGATGCAGCCTGTATGGGGACTCTCCAGTCTCCTAACAAGCAGTAATGGCCAGCTGAGAAGCTCAGATCTGGAATTAAACTTCCCCTAATTGTGGAGCTATTCAGATCTGGGGTTCTGCTTTAGATTCATTTCTAGTAGGCACCTGGTTCCCCAACATGCATGAACAAACTAAGAGTCTTCGATAATCTATCCTACAACTCCGGAAAGTCTTTAATATTGATACGCTTCCTGATGAAAGTTCCCATCTGCAGAAGAGGATATTCATAAATCAGAAGAATTCTACCAGTCATCTTTGTACCTGAGGCCTTTTTCAGGATGGCTGAATGGCTTCTGATTTCTTTGGAGTTCTATTTTGACATGGTGAATAATGATCTATCCTCCCCTTGCGGTTTATGCACATATTCTAATAAAACCAGTGGCAGATCTGTAACTAACGGAGTGCCATCAGACGCCACTATAATTGTAAATATGACCAGTTCTTAGAAAGTGGACTTATAGAGAAGTATTTAACTATATAATCGCAATCGTCCTTTCTGGCCTTGGAATCTATTAATCTATTTCCTGAACCACAAAGCCCTCTGCCCCCTGGTGCAATAGATTTTTTTCTCCTCAAATAACTTTATACTTAAACAAATAAATTTTAGCTGTAAAACTTTTGCAGCTTGATCTTGTGATTTATGCTCCTTTTCCCTTTCCTTTGGTGTGGAGGAGATCTAAGCAGACAGAATGACCTACATCTTAGTAGCTGGATCAAGCCACTTGTAAAACTGCTGCCAATATTTCCCTACACATGGGGGGGGACACCCCAAAATATTCCTACTGAATGGATCATGTATTTCCTTATGACACACAGCTTACCATTTCACTGAATACCGTATGTTCTCAGAAAGTTTTATAACATACCCCATATGCCTACTTTCCTGACCAAAATTGACAAGGCAGCAAATGGTTCAAAACATTGACACTCAAACTGTCTTTTTTAGAGTTGAGTTTGTATTGATTTATTTTACTTTCTATTGCCAGGTAAACACACACTCAATCGAATTGCAGCAACAGCATCCAGAAGCTACCTTAGGCTTCTGCTATGTATGTATTCCATAAGGATTCCCTGGGAATGCATCCAGGGCTGGCTCCAGGCACCAGCAAAACAAGTAGGTGCTTGGGGTGGCACATTTCTAGGGGCGACATTCTGGCGCCGGCCATCATAGGCACCGACTCCGTGGCATGGAGAAAAAGTGCCCTCGCCGCCCCAGCTTGCCTCCGCCTCTGCCTGCTCCTCTGAGCGCGCCGCCGCCACTCCGCTTCTCCCCCCCCTCCAGGTTTGCCGGGTGCAAAGCAGCTGTTTTGCGCAGCAAGGCTGGGAGGGAGAAGAAGCTGAGCAGCAGGGCGCTCGAGGGAGGCGGAGGTGAGATGGAGTGGGGAGCGGTTCCTCTACACCCCCGTTACTTCCTGCACCCCCCGATTACTTCCTGTGCCCCCCACCCTAGCTCACCTCCGCTCCGCCTGCTCCCCTGAACGTGCCACTGCTCTGCTTCTTCCCCGTCCCTCACCTGAGAGGGAGGGGGGAGAAGCGGAGCGGCAGCGTGCCCGGGGAGGTGACCTAGGGCGGGAGGTCGCGGGGGTCCACAGGAAGCAATGGGGGGGAATGCGGCACCCCTGGGGGAGGAGGTGGGGCCGGGGATTTGGGGAAGGGGTCCGGAAGGGTCAGAGTTGGGGCAGGGCTGGGGGCAGGGGGGGGGGCACAAAAAAGGGGTGGGCGGCCAAAAAATTTTTTGTTTGGGGTGGCAAAAATCCTAGAACTGGCCCTGAATGCATCCCAGGTTCTGTTTCCATTTTGGAGGTTGCTGTCAGATTTGAACCACACGGCATTTTGTTACATCAGAAATCAGGACCAAGATTTCAAAATATATGATTGGAAAGAAAAAAATTGGGGCATGAGCACTTTGGGATTAGCTAAGTATGGGGGTTTTCACTTCTAAGATTTGTAAGAGACTGGCATCATTACTTTGATGAATAATTTTGTCACGAGAATAATAGAACTGGAATTCTGTTTAATGGTCAGGATGAAATCCTGGCTTCACTGAAGTCAATGGCAAAACTCCCATTGATTTCAATGGGACTGTATTTCACTCTTAGTTTTGTCCTTCTTTTCCTCATTCTTCCTCCAAATCATTACACCTGCTTATTTTCTACTTAAGTTATGCGTTATTTTATATAACTACATTACACTGTATGTACTCCACAGGGGTGTTGTGAGGCTTAATTAATTCCTGTTTGGATTGTGATAGTTAGTTCCTCAGATTTTATTATTAGTAAGTGTATTTATTGCGTGGTCTGACATTTTGGATTTAAAGTGCAGTGTTTGTGCCATATAAATTTTTATGCAACCATTGCGTCACAGATTTTGAAGCCACATGACACATGTCTCCTTTGAGGTTTGGTTACAAATATTTTGAGACCATCTGGAGCAAATTTTGAGTGAACATGCACTGAATTTTGAATGACCATGGGCCAAGTTGCCAGGTTTTACAAGTGATTGACAGATTTGCTTGAAACTTGCTGAAACTTGCTTCAACGGTATTGTTTTTTGGGATGTGTGCAATACAAATCTCAAAACAAAGTACAGAGATTTTTCAACTTGTCCCCTCAGAAGTATATTGAACTCCAGGCACATAAATACCACTATGTTGGACAACAATCTAAAATACATTAACACGCTCTTTTGTACGTAGTAGAGTTTCATAGGTTTTAAGGCCCTGATGATCCATTATGATCATCTAGTCTGACTTCCTGTATAGCATAGGTGAAAGCTAAATGACTGATTCACAATGAATAATTTATTAAACAAATATTGGCTTTTTTCTGCTTGTGAATTATTTTAATATCCTCACAGTTCTCATTGTTTACTATTATTTGTGAATATTGTAATTGAAATTTTCTTGGTCTGCAAATTATTTAAGTAACAGATATTACAATCAAATTCAATTTGGAAATTATAGTCTAATATAAGTAAATTTTCTAATTCAAATAACTGATTTATATCACTGATATAAGTCGTGGAACTAACCAACACAATATGAATTCTGAATTGTATATTCACTTGTAGTGAAGCGATTCGCTTTGTATTAATTAGTTGCCTATGTCATGCAATCAGGAATTAGAAACAATACCATGTGATTTATATAGCTAACCAACAAAATGGGATTCAATCCAATTCCCATTGAAATCAACAAGAATCTTTCTATTAATTTCAATCAGAGTGGGATTGAGTCTAGTGTAGTGAAAATTGTGAATTTTGACTATTACAGTCATATATAATATACACATTTTATACATAATATGAAATTTGCTTTTGGTAAATATTCACTTTTCATTAATATTTGTGCAAAAAAATCTAATACATGAATGTTCAAAAGGCAACAACATCACAAACATAAATCAAATCAAAATTCATTTTGTAACTGGAATAATATTTACAAAACAACTCTTTCTAATCGCTCAGCTCTCTATACAATGTGTTAATGAATAACATATACTAAAGATACAAATGTCCAAATTTCACAGAACTACATCAGGGGTGAATTTGTCCCAAAACAAAGATTTTGGCCTGATTATGCACTTGGAACGCCCAGTGAAGTGAATGGGAATGTTGAGAGTTAATTAACAGATGCACTGGGCCTCTGTGGAATGAAAAATAAAAATTGCAAGCAGTTTGGGAAGTTGATGGTTCCCTCAGCCAGAATTCTCTCTTTTCCCTCCATTTTCTTCAGACTTTAAAAACTTTTGGGTGTTCTCCAGGGCTTCAGATGACATAATCTTTCAATCTTAAAGAGGCCTAACAAAATGAATAAAAGTGAAGCTGTGACTGTTCGTACAGTCTTACTTTCTAGTCCAAGATCAGATTATATACATAAGCATTCTGCTTTATTGTAGTGTATTATACTGATTATTAAATATTTTTATTCTTATTACATCCAGCATTCTCATTTCTTTCTTGTTTAAATGTCTCTAATTATTTTTTGTTAATTGCAAATTAAAGTCAGGACAATTCTAAGTAAAATAGTGGAAAAACTAACAGAATTTTCTTTTCCTTCCCGTGTCCTGAAAGTCAGAAGTTTAGAGTTAAGATTGAAATCTTAATCCATTCCATTATGCTTATATGTTGCTGCTGCTGCTGTTGTTAAAGTATTTAACTAGGGCGTCTCAGGCTATGTCTACACGACCACTTATGTTGGTATAAATTATGTCACTTGGGGGTGTGAATAAGCCATTCCACTGAGCGACGTGAGATATACTGACCTAAGCACCGGTGTGGACAGTGCTATGTTGGCGGGAGAGCTTCTCCCGCCAGCATAGCTACTGTCACTCACGGGGGCTGGAGTAATTAAATCGATGGGAGATCTCTCTCCCGTCAGCTTAGAGCAGTGGTCCCCAACCTTTTTCATCTGGCGGGTGCCAGATGACAAGCCACGGAGGACCGTGGCGGCGGACGAGCATCTGCTGAAATGCTGCCAACAAGTGGCAACGTCAATAGGTGTCGCCGCCGAAATGACGCTGCTTCTCAGCAGCATTTTGGCAGATGCTCGTCCGCCAGCCAGTACGCGGGCGCACTTAGATGCCCTGGCAGGTGCCATGGCACCCGTGGGAACTGCGTTGGGGACCCCTGGCTTAGAGCATCTGCAGTAGCAGCGCTACAGCAGCACAGCTGCATTGGTGCAGCTGTGCTGTTGTAAGCGCTGTAGTGTAGCCATAGCATCAGAACCTTAGGCAACCTTATGTACTTTCTGTGCAGCATAAGGAGGGAAAGTGAATGTTCATGTTATTTGTTGAATTAATCCAGGCTGTTAATATTACTTGGCAGTTTTTTCTGTGTGTGAATGAGTTTCTTGTTGTGCAGTTTAGCAGGATCTATTGACATTGGCTTTTGACAAACTTTACTTTGGGTCCATTACTGACTGATCTCTGCTATCAGATCAGATTTATGAGATGGATAAAGAGCTGTTTGAGATTTCCTGTTCACTGAATATTAAAACTGCAATAGGGATTTCTAGCAACAAAGAACATTGAAATAGAGATCAGGGCCTTTGTGTCTTCCAGAGGAAGGGTGTTTAATGTTATTGAAAGCCCATTTTCTCTCTCATTCAGCATGTTGTAAAATACACTATTCTGTCTTCTTCTGCCTCCAGCAGGATGTTCATATTTGAAACAACCTAGAATTTTAGAGAGGGGTATGAGTCCAAATGACTAGAGGATAGCTAATGTGACGCCAATTTTTAAGTGGCCACGGCAATTAAAGGCCGGTAAGCCTGACTTCAGTGCCAGCCAAACTGGTTGAAAATTGTCAGACACATAGATGAACATAATTTGTTGGGGAAGAGACAACATAGTTTTTGAAAAGGGAAATCATGCCTCACAAATCTACTAGAATTCTTTGAGGGTATGAACAAGCATGTGGACAAGGGGGACGCAGTGGATATAGTGTATTTAGATATTCAGATTGACAAGGTCCCTCACCAAAGGCTATTAAGCAAACTAAGCAGTTATGAGATAAGCTGGAAGGTCCTCTCATGGATTGGTAACTAGTTAAAAGATAGGAAACGAAGGGTAGGAATAAATGGTCAGTTTTCAGAATGGAGAGAAGTAAATAGTGGTGTCCCCCAAGGGTCTATACTGGGCCCAGTCCTATTGAACATATTCATAAATGATCTGGAAAAAGGGGTAAATAGTGAGGTGGCAAAATTTGCAGATGACACAAAACTACTCAAGATAGTTCAGTCCCAGGCAGACTGCGAAGAGCTACAAAAGGATCTCTCAAAACTGGGCAACAAAATGGCAGATGAAATTCAATGTTGATAAATGCCAAGTAATGCACATTGGAACACATAATCCCAACTATACATATAAAATGATAGGATCTAAATTAGCTGTTACCACTCAAGAAAAAGATCTTGGAGTCATTGTGGATATTTCTCTGAAAACATCCACTTAATGTATAGTGGCAGTCAAAAAAGTGAACAGAATGTTGGGAATAATTAAGAAAGGGATAGATAATAAGACAAAAATATCATATTGCCTCTATATAAATCCATGGTATGCCCACATCTTGAATACTGCATGCAGATGTGGTTGCCCCATCTCAAAAAAGATATATTGGAATTGGAAAAGGTTCAGAAACGGGCAACAAAAATGATTAGGGCATGGAGCATCTGCCATATGAGGCTAGATTAATAACACTAGGACTTTTCAGCTTGGAAAAAAGATGACTAAGGGGGGATATGATAGAGGTCTATAAAATCATGACTGGTGTGGAGAAAGTAAATAAGGAAGTGTTGTTTAGTTCTTCTCATAACACAAGAACTAAGGATCACCAAATGAAATTAATAGGCAGCAGGTTTAAAACAAACAAAAGGAAGTACAGTAACTCCTCGCTTAACGTTGTAGTTATGTTCCTGAAAAGTGCGACTTTAAGCAAAACGATGTTAAGTGAATCCAATTTCCCCATAAGAATTAATGTAAATAGGGGGGTTTGGTTCCAGGGAATTTTTTTTTCATGAGACCAAAGACTATATATATATACACACACATATACACACTATAAGTTTTAAACAAACAATTTAATACTGGTACGCAGCAATGATGATTGTGAAGCTTGGCTGAGGTGGTGAACTCAGAGGGTGGGATATTTCCCAGGGAATGCCTTACTGCTAAATGATGAACTAGCACTTGGCTGAGCTCTCAAGGGTTAACACATTCATGGAGGATAGATCCATCAATGTCTATTAGCCAGGGTGGGCAGAGATGGTGCCCTTAGTCTCTGTTTGCCAGAAGCTGGGAATGGGTGATGGGATGGATCACTTGATGATTACCTGTTCTGTTGATTCCCTCTGGGGCATCTGGCATTGGCTACTGTTGGAAGACAAGGTACTGGTCTAGATGGACCTTTGGTCTGACCCAGTATGGCCATTCTTATGTTCTTATGGAAAAACAATTAATTAAAAAAAAAAGCTGTCCTAAACCAAAATGAAAGGAATCCCAATGCCTATATGTTTGGGCAAGATCCTTCATGTTTCTGTCTCTGAGTAACTCCCAGGACACTCCCGGGTCAGTTTCTTCGCTGGTTTAATTTCATTGAAGACAATGGAGTTACTGTAACTGTGCCTTTGTGGGTCACAACTGAGAATACAAAATTCAGGACAAACTGCTGAGAAATAGGGCAGATTTTACACCCCAAAACTCATGGTTATTCTCCCATGAGATATACCAAACCAGCAACAAAAGTAAACTTCTGTTTCACCACACTGGCTAGCAAGAAGTCAGAACAGCCGTTTCCTTAGGCTTTCCAGTCCTTGTATCACCACCAGAAACACTAGACTTAGAGATGAGTGGTTCTTTAAAACCAATTTCCTCAAATAAAAGGCTCTTCTGATCCCAAATGACCAGCCACACACCTGGGTAGGGTGACTAGATAGCAAGTGTGAAAAATCAGGACGGGGGTGGGAATAATAGGACCCTATATAAGACAAAACCCTGAATATCGGGATTGTCCCTATAAAATCGGGACATCTGGTCACCCTACACCCAGGTCACTATACAACTCAGATCTTAGCCCAAAATCACTCTGTTGCCAATCATTTAGTATCAAAAATCTAACTGTTTATTCAGAAAAAGAAAGAAAGAAAGGTGAGAGTTAAAATTGGTTAAATGAATCAAATACATACAGTAATTGCAAAGTTCTTGGTTCAGGCTTGTAGCAGTGATGGAATAAACTGCTGGTTTAAGCCAAGTCTCTGGTTGCTTACAAATCATTGGAAGGACCTCAGTCCCTTGGTTAGAATGCTCCCATTAGTATATGTCCAGAGGTTTGAGCAGGAAAGAGGCAAAATGGAGGTGTTTCCAGGGCCTTTTATAGCTTTTGCCATGTGGAGAGACACCCATTGTTTCAAACAAAGCCCTCAGCACAGCTAGTGGAAAATCACAGGTGACAAGATAGTGTTTGGAGTCACATGGGCAAGTCACATGTCCAAGCCTGATTCCACTTAGACACAGTAGAAAGCCATTACCTATACCTCAAACAGCATGTTCACAGGAAAGTCCCTTCAGGGTAGGTGGGTGTCTACCATTGTGAGTTAAATGTTCTTTTGATGGGCCACTCAATTTGAATAGTCCCTACAAGATGTGCTGGCTAACTACCTTGTGCGTGTTATCCCAGGAGCAAACATTTGAAATCCAGGTATAGAGCCAATACACATAACTTCAAATACAAAAATGATACATGCATACAAATATCATAATCATATTCAGCAAATCATAACCTTTCCATAGACACCTTACTTGACAACCTTTGTACAAGATTTGTTGCAAATATGTAACAGTGGTTGCAACAATGATCTATATGGTCATATTTTAATCAGATAACATCACAGATACACTATGGTTTAATCCAATTCACATATAATTAATTATGTTTCCTTCGATGAGCAAATGTCTGTTGTTCACGGGCTTGGCTGGTTCTTTTTTTATAAATAAGGCTTGCAGTGGGTATTCTTGAGTGCCTTTGACCTGGAGAAGAAGAAAAAGGCTTCTTCAAAACAAGGAAAACTCCCTGGAAGAATGGTGCTATTGTAAATCAGGGCCTGATTATGATCTCATTACATTGGTTCTAGACTTTTCAGTTGAGCTATATTGCTTTCCCTGAATTGAGGATCCATGTCTTTGATGTGTGCTTTTGATAACACATCTGTCTATATAAAAGTTAGGGTTTAAAATAAAAATGAAGGAAAATATTGTATATGTATAGGTGGAAAATATTGTAATTCTATCAGTGTTTCAGAACCTGTGGCATCTTAGTTTTAGATTATGGCATGTGTATTAAAAGGAGGGACATAAGCACACAGTTTTAGCCTGAATTTTGAATGGCTTTACTCTTATCAAATTCTTTAGTGTGTATTGAAATTGCACTATCTAGTCATCTAGAGGTTTACTTTGGCTCAGATGAACATCAAGCTGACTAAATGCTCAGCTGAAGTCTTCAAACCTGTTGAGTCTTCAGAACTGAGCTGTGAATTTTGAAAAAGCAGCTTTCCAATGAGATTCTTAGTACTTCTGTTTTAGATTGGTCTGGAAATATTGCGAGATCAGCCTCAATCAGGGCCGGCTCCAGGCACTAGCTTAACAAGCAGGTGCTTGGGGCAGCCAAGGGAGAGGAGCGGCACCTGCGGCAATTCGGGGGCGGCAGGTCCCTCACTCCCTCTAGAAGCGAAGGACCTGTCGCCGAACTGCCGCCGCCGATCGCGGCTTTTTTTTTTTTTCCAATTGCCGCTGCAGATCGCGCCTTTTTTTTTTTTTTTTTTTTTTTTTTTTTTTGTGCTTGGGGTGGCAGAAATGCTGGAGCCGGCCCTGGCCTCAATCATGGTATTTCAACACTTCCACTTATGGTCAGAAGAAGGATACTTGTCAGGACCATGCCTATTCAGTACTAGGAAATTCAGGAGCATGAAAAAAAATGAAAAAAGAAAATTAGGCAAATAAATCAAAAGAGAAAGGGAAAATCAAAACTCCTCTGATGCTGGAGTATTCAAATGCATTCCTACTATGTCAGTGGGCAAAATTTTCAAAAGCACCTAAATGAGATTTAGGCTTCTAAGTCACTTAGGTGCTTTTCCAAGTTATATGTAGTAGCAATAAATTTACAGACTTCATTAGTGTTGGTTGAAAACAATGGGTTGTAGTGATATACAGCAGCTGAGGATTTTGCCCAATATATGTAAATGTTCATTATCACTGCATTAGAGCTCTGTGTTTTGAATGATTTCAGTTTGTAATGAAAAATATCAAACAATGAATAGAGAGTTAAAAAATGTAACTAAAATATCATTTTGCCTAAGTTCTACTTCTTACTTTATCTGAACTGGACATCTATTCCTAGTTTAAATCAGTTAAATTTTTGTTCATCTTCTAAAAAGAAGGTAAGAAATAGCTGAAAGGGCAGTTCAGTCTCTGTTCCCATTTAGCTCATGTCCCTTCTGCTGAGACTACAAACTAATGCCTATTTGGATAGTGTTTTTACGCCATTGTCATCTTTTTATTAAATGGGGCTGGTGCACAGACCTGGGGCTGGGCACTGGCGGTGATTAGGGCCTTGTGTGGACCTCCTTACACTTGTGTGAATTTCACCCTAATTGAATCTTGCACTGGGAGAGCCTTCTCAGAGGCTTTTCATGTCAAGGATCCTAAAATAAAATAATTTCTAAAAGAGAAAGGTCCAGTCAGAATCTTTATAATAAAAAAGATCTGGTTCCCCAGCTTTGTAAATTTGCCCTCCCATAAAGGAACATAAGCCTGGTCTAACCACAGTTTTTGTACCCATATAACTATTTCAGATAGAGATGTTATATTTTACTGAAATAGTTCAACTGATACAAACACTAGCGTGGATACAGTTATATTGGTATAAAGGTGCATTATACCTGAAAAGCTAATTGTCCTTCCCATATAGGAATAGCTACACTGTTGTAAAGCACCTATAGATTAATATGATTCTGCAGATGTTAGGGGCTACACTGCTTTAACTGTACCCATATAGTTATCCATGTACATCTTTTGTGTGTGGAAAAGTACTTAATTAGCTTGCCCAGTGCTTAACTCTGTCCTCCTGTCTACATCCCTCATTCTGCTGTGTAAACTTCTTTGGGCTTGGTGCTATTTTGACCCATCAATCAGGGTCCTCTCCTCCCCTCTCCATCTGCTTCAGCATAGGGAACAGGAGAATTTATGAAGGAATTAACTTGAAGGAAGTTTGACAGTGCTAACTCAGGAACTCTGTATCCTTGTCACAAGGAGTAAACCCATTACAATACAATTCTGGAAATAAATGCTACGTTGCAATAGCAAACAGATCTGAAAAGAGCTGACAAATAAAAAAATGTACTAAAATCAAATATATTAAATGACCTAATTTTGTACCACACTCATCTGGGACAAGGACTCTCTTTATTGTTTGTAAAATGCTTGGCACAATGGAGCCTGTATGCTTGATTGAAAAATTCTAGGGATTATTGTAATAAAAATTGCCATACAAAAGAAGAACAAAGAAAGAACAATAACAACAATAACCATAATATCTGAATGTCTTACAGAGGCGTCACTTCATAGGTAGGGTGATCCATCTTTAGTTCTCTGTTATTCCTTCTTATGATAAAAAAAGTATGGAAGCATGTGCACATTTAGGGGTTTTTTTATTCTGCGGTTCTGGTGGTAAACTATACCAAAGTGACAAGTCCTGTATTTAATCCAGAGGGCAGTGAGATCCAAGGTCATTCAGTCCTTTCAGGGAACTAATAATATGACCACCACACACACTTTCCAATGAACACACATTAAAAGATCAAATTGGTTAGAAGGATGTGAACCTGATTCCACAAGAGTATCCTTTCAGTGGGATTATACTGAATAAACCGTAATTATATGGTATCCACTGATCAAACAAAAACAGGGTAATTAAGTAAATATTTCTGCTTTTAAAGGGAATCCTTATTATCTAAACATTGCAAGTTGCATAGTAATCACTTCTTGAACCAGTTGGTAGCTTCAGATATAATTACCACCTCATAATCCATGGACCATGTAATTACGGAGTATTTATTATATGGTCTTTGTCACGTAAGTACAGAGCAGTTGTCCAGTGATACGTGCCTTGTAAAATACAATGAAACTAAATATTTATTTTCTACTTCTTATATGTATAGCTCTTTAGAATCTTCTCCACTAGACTGTGTATACAGGGGAAAATGTGTTTTAAAAGGATTTTTGTCAACTGCATCTTGCAATTCATGTAAAGCCACTCACATGAGTGGCTCCATTTCCTTTCAAGACAAACAAAGGCAAAGAGTTCAGGATAAGACAAGAGACATAATTTGTGCAGGTTGTAAATCCAGCAAGTAAAGGACCATATCCCCTAATACTTCCTTCTGAAGAATGTCTGAGGTGAGTTTTCACATGTAAATGTCCACTCATCCTGCAATTACATTATCTTACAATAAAGCAGTAAAAACAGTAAAAAACAACAACAAAAAAATTCATTTACACCAAGGCTTCTTTACATCACTGTGGCAATGGAAAGAGGCTTAAAGTGAATGTAAAGGTCAGGGTATATGTCTACATTGTAATCAGAGGTGTGACTGCAGCACATGTAGACATATCTGAGCTGGCTTTGATCTAGCTAATTTGAATAACAATAATAGTGAATCTGCCACAGCCCGAGCTGTACAGCCCCGCCTGGGACTCTGGGTCTGTAGTCCAACATGCTGCCCATGCTGCCCCAGCTTCACTCCTATTGCTATTTGAACTAGCTAGATCAAAGCTAGCTTGGGTTTGTCTGCAAATGCTGCAGTCACACTTCTGATTGCAGTGTAGACATACCCTAACTGTCAGTGTAACTTACACCCATTCTAAGGACCCTTTGCACTGCCAGACTGATGTAAAGGGGCCTTAGTGTTAATGAGAATGAGGCCCAGAGTGTCTAGGCAGTTTCATCTTGATATACTGCCTTAACTGTACATTCACTCTGCCTCCTCACATCCCTTCTCTCTCATCCTTTTCCCTTTGGTCTGGTAACCAAGAATGATATGCTCTCATCCCTTCACTGAGAATGGCAAACAGCAATTAGTTACGCAGAATGGGTATGAAGCATATCTGGTATTGCTTTAAACAACTCTCTGTTCTATTACCATATCCGGTGCCTCCCCAGTGATTCTTTTGGACTCTCAAAAATTTATTTATTTAATTTTATGTGCCTCTTAGTCTGCTGTTCTCAGCCACTTCACTATCTTATATTCTTGCCTTTCATCCTTTCCTTGCAAGCACATCAGAGCTTTCAGTGTACATTATGGCATGTGCTCTCCTCTTTCTGCGTTTATTTAGGATGATTATGTAAGTGTAATTAGATATGGGTGAGCTAGTGTTAGTGCTGGTTAAAATCACCATGGACCAAACATTTACCGATTCCTCAGATGAAACCAAAATGGATCCCTTTTGGGATTCAGGAAAGTTTGGTTGACTTTCCCCTAATCCCTCACCTTTTGACGGTGGGATTTGGTCTGTTGCTATTTATTTTATTTTACCGTGGTGGCATGCAAGGGCCCAGTCATGGACCAGGACCTCAGTGTGCTGGTGCTGTACAGATACAGAAAGAAACTATGGTTCCTGTCCCAAGTAGTTTAGAATATAAGTATAAGACAAGAATCAACAGGTGGATAGAGACAGACAGACAGGGGAACACAAGGAAACAATGAGACAATACCCATCAGCTTGATAGGCAGTGGTCTGACCACCCCAGTTGCCTAACCATTGTAGGCATTTTGGCAAAGGAGAGTTTTAAGAAGGGGGATGATGAGGTGTCTGTGCAGATATTTACAGGGAGCTTCTCTCACCTAGGGCAGCATGGGAGAAAGCACGAAGGCACTTGTTTGGAAAATTTAACAAGGGGCCAATGAAGGCTGGTTGCCTGTAGCGATACCTCAGTACATAACAACCTTGGCAGCCCAGATCTCACATGTTCTTGGCTTTCCAGGGGACCTGTGCAATCCAAGGCATCAGCACAGCAGAATGCAAAATTCAAAAGGAGCAGCAGCTGGCCCATGATTCAGCGTGGTGGAGCCACCATCGAAAGAGACAGCGTGCCTGGGCAGGAGGGCGTGGAGCTTTCTCTTCAAAGAGAGAGAATGCTGTGGGGCAGGGTGTGAAGCGTCCCTGGGAGATGTTTGCTGTGTTTCGATGAGAATAAAGTAACTTAATGTTTGGAACATCTGAACTTCACTCCTAGATCACAAAAAGCTTGAGGCATATTTGGCTGATTACAAGCATGCACAGCATTCTAGGCCAGAAACAGACACTGACATTGGCAATGTAGGTGCAGACCTCCCCCCACTCCCCGGACTCAGTTCCTGCCAGATTTTGGTTAATCTCTGGTACAAGGCCAGCAAAATAGTGGATTTTAGTACGAGTACTAGGAATAACCACATATACCATCAAACAGCAAAAAATCTGGCAGTGCTGGAAATTTACTGGACTGTTGACCAGCACAGGAATTTTTTGATGCCCCCACCCTTAGGAACGGCCTAATGCATAACAAGTAGCAGAAACAAAAGAGGCAGAAGCTTCCCTGGAGCCTGGTAAGTTTCTGGCTCCATTTGAATGTTTATTAATATAGACATAGGAGGGATTTCCATTTCATGAACTAATACAATAGTTATTATAAGCCCTGGGGAGCAGCATGTATCTGCTAATAGCGAATTGTATGCCAGTGACTTGGCGTCCCCCTGCTCACCCACTATGTGGAATTCAAAATGGCATTTAGGAAATACAAATAGTAAAAACTGCATTTAAAAAGTTAATTTTTACTGGAAAGGTGAACCTTGTTTTGTTGGGGCATTCCTGTTTGTTAAAATAACAACCTTACGTTGCCATCTCTATATGTACGTCACTCTGTAACCACTCAACAGTGTAATGAGCTGCCTGAAAACAGCGAACTGGAGCGAAGGGAGGCGGAGGCGGAGGCGGAGGCGGAGGGGAGAGAGCGTGGAAATGTGTTCCATTTACGAATTAGTCCATTTCAGTTAAATGTAATCCATGCAGTCCATAGATGATAAATCATTTGTTTCGGATATGCCTGGGATTTGAAATTTTGTCCATGAGCATGCCAGTGTGCAGGGAGTCAGGAGGATGGCTGTAGAGTTCTGTGTTTTTGCATGCAGCCACAACAGACTAAGTCATGTGGAAACTAATGCAGCATTCTCCCAAAAGTGGAACGCCTGAAATGATGGAGAAACCTTTGGTAGCACAATCACTGAGGTCCCCAACAAAGCCCAATTGTTCTGCAATTTTTAGGAAAATAACCACGCCAGCAGGTGTGGTTTTTAACTTACCGTTGTCTCTGCAGTTCTTTCACACTGCCCTCACTGCATCACATCACATAATGTGTTTTTCAAATAATAAAGGTAAACCCATGATCAGGGACACTTGGGAATTTGTATGCAAACACTACATCTCAATACAGTTAGCTACATCAATCCATACATCACTCACTTCCTTACGTCAGTCCATACCAGGAATCTATCCCCTTACTTCCCATTTGATAAGTGGTCAGGTCATTCATAAGTATCTCGCATGACAATTAATGCCCCCCTCCCACAAGCACTGAACCTCCCTCACAGGCACATTAATCCCGCTTCCCCCACACACAAGCACATTCACAAAGATACTATTCTCCCTCTTCTATTGGCCCTTGCAAGTCCATAATGTGGTTCAAGCCAGCTCCAGCTGTGGTAGGTGCACTTTCTGGCTGAGTTCAGCAGCCCCTTGCTAGCATAGGTCCATTCAGGGGGAAATGGCTCATCTTTGGTTTCACAAGGATAGTGAAGAGCACAGCAAGCCACAGTGATGACCCTGGAACCCAAAAGACTCTGTAAACATCTCCAATGGGATTTCAATCTGGCAAAACATATTCTGTATGGTTGAGGGACCCTCTGCAAGTTGCTCTCTACCTCTTGTGCAGAAGGAGACCTCAGCAGCTTCTACAGTAGCAGCCCCATGACATCTCCGAAGGCTGTTTGCAAATTCAGGATCCTATGTGTGATGTCCTGACTCTCTAAATGATTGGGAACTCTGTACTCAGAATAGAGCCTCATTTCTGTTAGTTCCTGTTTGTTGCTAGAACAATAAAGTCATCACAGCAGATAACTGTGTTTAAACCAGCTCCGCCTTTGTCTATCGCCTTCATTGCTCAGTCCGGGTATTACATCGGCAATGAGGATCTTCCATCCCACAAATGTCCAGTGCTCCCATTGCCATACCAAGAAGAAGAAATAGTAAGCAAATAATATCAAAATAATAATAATTATTAATAAAGAAAAGTTCACATGGAAACACAAGGTGGCAGACTGCTGCTTTTGCTGCAAGGGGACAGCTAGCAGGAGAGGGCGAGTAGGCAAATTAAAATAAAACACAGGAGGAGGCAGTTACATTTGCTGTCCGAGCTACTGCAGATAGAGTAGCAAGGGGGAAGCAGCCATCTTGGTCTTGTGCAAGCTAGAAACACAGCTTGTAGCCTGCACTGACCATCTCCAGTCAGCAGAGGGAGCCCAAGTACAGACAAAGGAGGGATTCTGCAGCTTGCAGTGTAAGCACACAACCAGCAGAGGATGATTAAGCCAGTCAGTATACAGTTAAAAAAAAGTGCAATCTTCAGAAAAAAGCTGCAATACCAGAGAAAAAAGGAGCAGGGGGGAGTTTCCCTATGGAAAAGAAGATGTCCAAGAGGATGGAAAGTTCAACAGAAGAGAAGTGAAATGGCAATTTTTGTTGGCAATGTAGGTGAATTCAATGAAAACCGTGAATCCTGGGTGATGTATCATACACATTTGGAGCAATTTTTAGCCTATTCCATTCCAGACAGATGAGTTTCAACCTTGTTGACAGTGATGAGTCCAAAGACATACAGTTTGATGCATGACCTGTTGTCCCCAACAATGCCCAGAAATGTCATATAAGCTACAATTACTGCTGAAATGCAGGAACAGTTCTCTCCTATCCCATCAGTGTTAGCAGAATGATATCACTTCCATCAGCAACATCAGGGATTTGGAGAGTTGATAGCACACTTTGTTGCTGCCCGAAGACAGGCCATCAAAGCAAACATTAAGTGATGCCCTGTGTTGGGGTGGCCAACCTGTGGCTTCGGAGCTGCATGCGGCTCTTCAGAAGATAATATACAGCTCCTGCTAGGAGCCAACTCTGGGGGGAAAAGGGTGGGTGTTCAGCACCACCGGAAGCCCTATCAACCCCCCTTTTGTCCTCCAGTGCCTCCTGCCCGCTGGCGGGGCCCCCAATCAGCACCTCCTCCTCCCTCCCCCGTACTTCCTGCCATTGCGATCAGCTGTTTTGTGGCATTCAGGAGACTCTGGTTGGGGGAAAGGGGGAGAGGAGTGAGACTTGGTGTGCAGCTCCCCATCCATCCCTAGTGCCTCCCGCCTGCCGTGATCAGCTGTTTCGTGACATTGAGGAGGCTTTGGGGGGCAGAGGGAGAAGCAAGGATAGGGTGCACAGCCTCACCGCTTCCTCCCCCAGCGCCACCTCCTCCTCCTCCCTCTCTGTGCCTCCACCCACCAATCAGCTGTTTTACGAGGTGCAGGAGGCTCATGGTGGTGGAGGAGGAGCGAGGACATGGCTCACTCAGGGGACGGGATGGGAAGAGGCAGGGTGGGGACTTGGGGAAAGGGATGGAGTGGGGGTGGGGCCTGGGACAGAGTCAGGGGTCCAGCACCCCCTGGCCAGCACCAGTGTCTCCTTGAATAAAGCACACAGTGACTAGCAGGCGTGGAAATTTTTAATTAAAATTTTTCTTACACCATCTAACAATGGAAGGAAAGTGCCAACAGAAAAGAAAATACACAGATGAAAATTGAGGTTTCCAACAGGAGTGGGAGAATAAGTACTTTTTCATTGAACGTAATGGTAAGGCCAAGGTCTTCTTTGCCAGATGTGTGTGTCTCAGTTCAAATCTTCAAGCTTGCAGCATCATTTCGCTTCTAGCCAGGCACATATGGCTCAAGAATTCCCACAAGGTTCTGAACTCCGCACTTTAAAACTGAAAACTTTTAAAAAACAAACAGATGTACAAGCCCAGTTCTTCACCAGATTTGCCAACTGATCGCAGACTGTAACATTAGCCTCCTATTATGTGGCCTGGCACATAGCCCGTGCGAAAAAGCCTTACTCTGAAGGATAGCTTATAAAAATGTGCCTCACTGATTTTAATCCCGTCACCAGAGAACAAGAATCTACAGAAGAAAATTTCTGGCCTGCAGCTTTCACACCATACAATAGAATGCAGAATCTCCAACCTGAACAGTGACATCGAATTGCAACTGCACTCACAACTTCAGCAGAGTGAGTATTTGAGCATCGCTTGGGATGAGTCATGCCATGCACAGGATAAAGCTTATTCTCCATATTTTTCTGCACTGTGTCTGACGACTGTGTTGTAAGGGAAGAACTCCTCGATATCGTGTCACTAAAAGACAGAACTCGTGGATGAGATCTAAAGGAGGCGTTGATGTTGGTAGTTGCGAAAAGTCACTTGCCTTTACAGAAGCTCACTGCCATTGCAACGGATAGACTCTGTCCATGTGAGGATCTGAGAATGGATTAGTAGGGCTTTGTAAGTCGGATGAGAGCGTTACTGAATTTTGGACATTTCACTGTATAATTCATCGGGAACAACTGGTATCTGAAAAGCTCAAATTTGATCATGTCATGAAACCTGTCTTGCACATTGTGAAATTCATTTTCTCAAATGCACTCAATCACAGATAATTTCAAAATCTAATTGAAGAACTGGATGAAGATGACTTCCCTGCCGATTTGCCATTTCACTGTGCAGTTCGATGGCTCTCAAGAGGTAAAGTCATTTCCCATTTTTTCATGCTCCTGGAACCAGTAAAATTGTTTGTGGAGGAGAAGCACAGAATACACCCCCAAGCTTACAGATCCTGGATGGGTTCTAGATTTGGCATTTCTTGCAGACATATTGCTGCATTTGGATAAACTAAACGTGGACTTAGAAGGAAAATTCCGGTTGCTGTCTGATCTAGTGCAAGGCGTATTTGCGTTCATGAACAAACTGCAGTTGTTGCACAGACAAATGGTTGAGGGAGAGCTGACACACTTTCCCTCAATGTCACAACTTCCAGCCAGATCAAAAGCAGGTGCAGCAGAACCCCTAAAATGGAGCACAACTAGATATGCGAGCATGATTAAAGATCTTAAGGACAATTTTGAGGAAAGATTCCAAGATTTGCAGCAGAAAAGACCTCAAATCAGATTTCTGATTGACCCTTTTAGTGCTGAAGCCGATTGTCTGAAGCCCCCTTTAGTCACTGATGAAGCAACATCCCAGATGGAAATAATAGAACTTTTGGAAGATGACAGATTGAAATCTGTTCAGAAGACAGAGGGGATCCTTACTTTCTGGAAATCTGTACCAAAGGATAAATACCCCAACATCAGAGGTGCAGCCCTAAAATTAATCTCAATGTTTGCCTTGACCTATCATTGTGAGTCTACTTTCTCGACACTCAAGTATGTAAAATCCAAGCACCAAATCTGTTTTGACAGACAGCCACTTAATAGAACTGCTGCGTGTAAGCACATCTGAACACCAACCAAACTTCAAGGGAATTGCTGAAAGCAAAGATTGCCAGAAGTCCCACTAAGTTGTTATTATCTTTGACTATAAGTTATAAATGTATAATAAATATACATTATCAATTTATGTAATTATTATGTGATATATATATATATACACACACACACGTATATAATAATTACATATTACTGTAGCTCTTTGGCAATGTACATTGGTAAATTCTGGCTCCTTCTCAGGCTCAGGTCGGCCACCCCTGCCCTGTGTGATCAATTTGTCTCGGGATTACCTGTAGCCAAATCCCAAGATATGCAAATTGATCGATGTTGTGAGACTTATCATTGTTGTTTTCATGTAGGAGATGTAGTGTGGACTCACAACTATGAATGTGCAGTGAAATGGGTACCTGGAGAACTTGTAAAATGCATGGGATCTGTTTCGTTCATGATTAAACTATCCAACAGTTCTTTATGGAAATGACACATAGACCAGTTGCAGCCTTGACAAGTACCAGAGTCTGGGAATGTTCCAATAGGATTTTCTCTTCCTCTGATTGAACCTCCTCCAGTTACAGCTCCCTAATTTTGGCCACTTTTTCGAAGGAAATTTGGTACCAGATCAAGATGATTCCTTACCACTTACTGTTCCTATGGTTCAAAACAATGCCACATCACCATCACCCCGTTATCCCATGAGAGTGTGAAAACCTGTTGTGTGCCTGAATTTATTTTTCTAGTGAGTTGCTATTCCAGGGCAGGATAATCCCTGGCAATCTGAAAGTGTCTATTAGTCCACCCCCAAATTTTAGCTAGGTTAAATAGTATTTTATATTAGCCATGTACACGATAACATACATAGATTGGGAAAGTATTTTAAAGTAGGGTGAAGGAAAATGATGTCCTGCCCTTTTCAGTGGTTAAGAACTCTACTCAGAGCACAGCCTCACTTCCATTTCTTCCTGTTTGTTACAATAAAGTGACCACAGGAGATAGCAGTGTTTAAATCAGCTCCTCTTGTGTCTGTCTCTTTCACTGCTGGGTCCAAATATACCAAGTGCCCAGGTGGGGCAGGCATCATCTATCTCTTCATTAAGTCAATGCACCAAAGTCAGTAATATACAAAGAGTGAAACTGACCAAATGTAGGGTCCAATTTAATGCATGTTCTCGATGTAAGGAATTTCTGTTGACATCTAAAAGGTTGCTATCTGTGAGGAGCTTCCAGGATCATGACCTCTAACGGCACACTGGATAATAGCTAATTACTGACATCCCAATTCACAAATAGATATCAGTGAATAATGGGAGAAACCCCATAGTTAATACCTTAAGAAGACATTAACTTTACAGTACTTAGTACTGATTCTTTTGGTTATTTCCAATAATCGTCCTTGATGTCCTTTGCACAATATTACTGACTCACCTCTTTTCATTTCTAGCTATTTCAAAACAAAACTTCATTTTATTGCTTCTGAACTTTTGCTGCTTATCAGCTTTTGACATTTGACAAGAAATGACAAGAATTTCTTTGGTTTTTTTTTCTTTTGTTCTTTTTTTCTGTTGTTTTCAGACTCATCTGTGATGGAGAGAAAAAACAAATCCTTCTTGTCAGAAAAAAATCCTGTTCGTGTGTTTCTCATCAAAGACCAGCAATTACATCCTATGACCTTGGATCATAATTGTAAGTCCAAAAACATCTTTTTGGAAACTTTGAGTTTGCAAACAGACCTTGCGTAAAGTTTTCACGTTTGGAAATCTGAACTTTCTTTAGCAGAAGCTGACGTTTGATATGTAAAACTGAGCGCAGGAAGCACTAAGAAATCTTTTAGCTTGTGCTCAGGATATTACCAATTAATTTTTCCAGTATATCCCTGCTACAGTTCTGGTTGTCCCCCAGCCCATAACATCCTATTTCTGTGGTATGGTATGGCCACCAGCCTTCTAGGTGAGTCTAAATACCATTGAGGATCTGGCCCTTAATCTCCCTATGCCTCATACATCATTTATGAAGTGGAAGCAACACCAATTCCTTTCTCTGTCCTCCATCCCAATGCTCCCTGCCCTCAATGAGATCAAAGATACTTTTAAGAGTTCCCAATGATTGGGGGAGAGGGTTGCTGGGAGTTATCTGAAGAGAGGCATGTGAGGAGAAGGGGTCAGGCTTGAGACCCTTTCCAGAACATCGGGTGAGATTTGCATAAGCTAATAGAAAATGGAAGGCACACTGATTCTGAATAGTTTTAGGAGTTGTGTGATTTTTTTGCAGAGCCCTAGTGATGCCCTTATTTGACTGAATCAATTAAGGCTCAAGTTATCATAGGCAACCTTTGATTTCAGGTGCCTTGTTGACTGGGTGCCCAAATTTGAAACATGTGGGCCTGACTGTCAGAAAATGCTGAGTACCCACAACTCTATCTGAGGTTAATGGGAAATATAAGCGTTCAGCCTCACCAAAAAAGCAGGTCCCAGGTTTCTCAAGTTAGGCATCCAGATTTATTGGCCACTTTTGAAAATTTTGATCTAATGATCTTATGCACAACTTGCAGAAAAAATAAAATGCAAGTTATGTCCCTTAGCTGATATCTATAACAAAAATAATAATAATGATAGTAATAATAAGTAATAATGTTATTTATTTGGATTACTGTGTGCCTATAATCATGGACTATTAATATTTATAACCATTACAGTTACAAAAGAAATACATGACTAGATTAGGGGTGAAGCGGTGAACGTATATGAGGTACAAATGCCACCTGGCCACTGGGCATTTACACTAGTTTGGCTTAGTCAGGCAGTTGGCACTACCAATAGTCTATGGCTAGTCACTTCTAAACTGGTTACAAAGCTTAGTATCTTTGATGGTTAATTTCACCAACAAGTGGGTATTGTAGCTCTGAGGCACACTGGGGAACTGAGGGCGATGAAGGGATGAAGGGAACTCTGAGGCATACTGGGGAACTGAGGGCCACTGAGCAGCTCTGGACCCAAAAGGCCCCACCCAGCCACACCTGCTGGGCATGCTCACAATAAAGGCAGAACTCAAAAGGAGTGGCCCAGCTCAGTCAAGGCAGACAGCGTAAAGAAGCAGTCCTTGCTGCTAGCTCCTGCAGAGAGTCCTCAGGGGACACTGCCTGGACCTGACCTCACTGCAGAGCTACCGAAGGCCCCAGTGAAGACTAGGAACCGAGGCCCATGAGTGAAAGAGAAGCCTCCAGATCACTGACAGTAAGACCCCCTCCCCACGGTCCCACCCCATAATTGAATAGGTTGACCCTTCTTGTGACTTTGTAGGGGGCTGAGGATGCAGTAGAAAATGACCCAGGGAGCTGGCTTGGTGGCCCCTGTCCCCACAGGCCACATATCCAACCAGCGAATCACAGGACTCTGGGTTAGAACTTGCTGGAGCAGGGAGGACGCAGGTTCCCCTACCACCCACTGTAGACTCTCGCTGGTAGACGACATGGCCATATACTCTTGCTGGTGGGCAACATGGCCATAGACTCTCACTGGTGGGTAAGCCAGGCTCAGATGCTGAACCCCTTGACAAGATCTTTAGATTCATAATCCTCAGGAAATGTAACTACCACATTTTGTCCCATAGTTGCCAATGATTTTCCAGAAAAGTCAGAGAAGACAGTAAAATCTGGCATTTCTAAAATAAAAGCTAGAAGAAAACAAACAAAAATGCTTTTTACCATGACTAATATATCAAAAGGAAACAACCAGCATGAAATCAACGTGTAATATCACTCTTTTATGAAATTAAATGAGGCTAAAGCATAGCATAGATTTCTGAGAAGGACAAGTCAGAACAGTGCAATGTGATTGAAAGGTACATCACATGTGGTTTACCCTTGAATGGATATAGTTGGTTTTATGATTTGATAGAATTTGGGCAGCGGATGAGATAAAACCTGTGTAATCTTTTCCAATTGGTCAACTGTACATGTTGTTTCAATGGATTATATTGAACTAAATAGATGTACAGTGATTTATGTCAGTGGAGAATCTGGCACAATTTCTTTATTCAGATTTTTGATTGAGTATGACTGCTTGCTTGTATGTTTGCTTACATGTAAAGGTGCTCCTGTGACTTGGAAGCCATTTGTTATTAGCCTGAGCCTGCACTCTTTACTTGTGATATTGTTTTTTTAATTACATGTTCACATACTATTTTTCCTGCCTCTTTCAGCACATAGGTAGATGGTGCTCATTAAATGAGCAGCTATTTAATATTTTATTTTTATTTCTCATTGTTCAAAGTGTGGCCCCAGGACTTATTTACTGCACACTAGTCAAACCCTGCTCTGAAGATGGAATTATTAATTTCCTCTGTTGGTGAGAGAGATAGAAAGAAAAGCTCTGTGCAAACTTAAAAGCTTGTCTCTCTTACCAGCAGAAGTTGGTCCAATAAAAGATATTATCTCACCCAGCTTGTCTCTCTAATATCCTGGGACCTACCTGGCTACAAATCCACATTCTTGTACTTTAATTTTTTTTTTGCAAAATAATTGTTTCTTCTAAACCTACTCCCTTGGATCACCTCTTATTATCCAAATTCTTGTTTCCCTGAAAGTCTTTATTTGTCTTACAGAAATGCAACTGGTTTGAACTAGAAGCATATTCCCATGCACAAACTACATTGACATGGAGTTAAGAATGAGAGCACATATCAATAATTTAGGGTCAAATATATTACAAGGTGTAATTCTCACAGCACACAGCATTTTAACCAGGACGTTACACTTAAAAGAAATCCAAACATGGCAAATGTGAAATAAATTGGTCTCCATCCAGTGATCATATCACAAACTGGAAGCCACCAGCAGGTGGGCACTAATAGACACATTGTTGTCAGTCTCAGAAGACAGACCAAAGCCTAGATAGGGAAACTGATCTTGTCTTTTGGCCCAAACAACGGTCTTTCCAGTCAGTTCTGAGGCACATTGATGGGACAGTCCAAGGAAGTTTCTGTTACCTCTGTCCATGCTACACCTGGTCTGCAGAATGCCTGAATTTTTTCAGAGTTCCCAGCTGTCAGTCTGGCATTTCCACAAGCAGTAAATTCACTCAAAATAATACTTATAATTTATCTCATATTTTACATCTTCCTTGTGCTATTCAGCTTTAGCTTATTCATCTTCACCATACCCATTTTAAGCAGGTATACTTATCCCCATTTTCTGAAGTTTATGACGTTGTACTCATTTTTACTAGCTGAGGGTATAGCCCAATGGATTATTTTTCCACATTACTTGAGCCCACTTCCAAGCAGCAACAATTCATATATATGCTATGGTGTAGGGAAGTATTCACTACCACAGCAAGTACTATACTTGATCTATTGTTAAATATAGTCTAGTACCAGGGCCGTCCTTAGGCATATGCAGCATACGTGGCTGTGTAGGGCACCCGAAAATTTGGGACACCATTCCCCTCAATAGCCACAGCTAGAATTCTCTCTTCTCTGGCCCCTCCCCCACGCTGGGCCGGCAGGCTTCTCCCCACCCCATCCCTCACTCGCTCCTCAGCCAGCCGGCTAAGGGTTCCAGCCTCCGGCTCTGCCACTCCAGCCCTGGGAAGCACACTTCCCTAACACACACACACACAGACAACACATACACACACAGTTTTTTACACCCAAATACACTCTGCCTCTCACAAGTCCCCCTATACAGATTGTCACACACACACACAGTCTCACACTCCCCAACACTCACACTATCCCCCAACACACAGTCACACACACACACAGTGGTGCTCTCTCTGTCTCTCTCACATGCACTGTCTCTCTCTCTCTCACACACATAGACACACGCATGCACACACACACTTGTATTATTGTTATTGTTATTACTGCTTGGTACTTCCTGTCAAAATGCTCGTGGTGATCCAGGAGTGGCTAGGGGCTGCAGGAGGGCTGTGGGCTCTGGCAAAATGCCGCCCCCATGTGACAGCACAAAGCCTGCCTTGAGTCACTGCCGCAGCATCTTCTATGTACGAAGCACGGTATGTGTCAGCAATGGCAGGGGTTCTGAAGGTCCGCGGGCAGGGGTGGTAGCTGTGCCTCCTCGACATACTGGAGTCAGTGGCATTAGCTGGGGACTGCCTTCAGGGGAGCATAGGGGCACCAGTTTAATAATACTGCGTAGGGCCCCATAAATCCTAAGGACGGCCCTGTCTAGTATAGTCTATGTAGGTTCTTATGCCATGTCTATGACTGTAGTATCTGAACCCTTATGGACCTAAGGGTGAGATTCACAAAAATACGTAGGCATTTTAGGCAACATTCCATTTGTACGAACCACTGCAATACGCACAACTCTTGCTCAGCTGTTACCTAACCCTTTAGGCACCTAAGTTTTTGCAGTAAAAGTACTCTAGGCACTTATCTGTCTGCCTCTGGGCATGCACGCTTCTGCCTCCCTTTACACATCCAGATGCTTATCTCCCACCTAAGCGGCACAGCAATTCATGAACCAGGGGAAGACAGCCACTCCCCCACGTCACTCACATGTAGGGTCTGATCCAGTAGGCATGCTGAAAGGCTGCCTAACTGCACACAAAATGACTGGTGGAGGGGGAGGACCTCCCTTATAACCTTTAGCCTAGTGGTTAGAGAACTCGCCCAGGATGTGGGAAATGACCCGTTCATGTCCACCCTTTGCTTGATGAGGCATCCACTGGTTTATAGAGTCAATCTAAGTCTCTCTGGCTTCCTTAATATTTAATTTCTCAATTATTTAATTAAAATGGCACAATTTCAATAGGAGAGACAAAGGGAGACCCACATCAGAATATTCCATTGCCCATGCCTTCTACTGACAGCGCAGGTAGTTCTGAATACATTCAAAATCCAATTGTTCTAGTATAGCTTTTCAGTTGAAAATTATGCTTTGCAGCAGAATAGTGGATTAATGTGTGAGGGAACATTATTGTTAGCCTAACCTCTGGCTCTTGAGACTAACCCTTCTTTGCTCATTTTTCCACATGATATATATGGGCATAAGAGGAATCTTGTCTGCATGCTCCCTGCAATTGCAATAGTATAACCAAAGCTGGGAGCAGGAGATCTAACCTGTGAAAATGTTCCCGCAGGTATGTGTGTTTGTTATTCAGTCTGAGCCATTCGATGTCTCAGGCCTTGTCTACACTTGGAATGTTGGCATTGCTTTTCTAATTCTGGTGGAGCTCTGCCAATGCAATACAAGTGATGCATAATATTCTGGTATAGGCATGCCTTCAGTGCGAGAGCTCCTCAAAGTGAATAATGTAATTCAGGATTAGACAGAGTGGATACGAAACAGGGGGAGGCCCCTTCACTGCACTGTACTCAGTAGTCAGAATTAAATTTGTCCTTAAATAGGGTCCTTCATCAATAAAACATGACTTACATAATGTCACCTCTTTTGAAGGTAAACTTGAAATGACCTCGGTTCTCTCAGGGAAGGGTGAATGTGTCTTTTCCTCAATCACATGTTCCTACTTTCTTTGGGTTCCTATTGTCAAGCTGGTTGGGCTGCTTTCAGTTTTTATGCTGATTGAAAAAACAACAACAAAAGAGCTATTTTCAGGATGTGTTCCCCCTGAAACATTTTCAATAAATAAGATATCAGCCATATTTAAAGAAGGATGGCCTTACATGAGCATTTCTGATTCACTTCAGTACACATTATATGTTGAGATTTGCGTTCTCCCTCACTGATATTGTCTCTAGTACAACTTAGCAAAACGATAACAGGAATGCTATGAAAAGGATTTTGGATGTTGGTAGAGCACTGCCATGGAAACAAAAGTTCATATCATTTCAGATTCAAGATTTCAGATCCTCACAGGAATCTCAAAGTTTTTCTGGCTCTTTGTTTGGAGGCATTTGCCACAAACTTTCTACTCAGTTAATTAGAAGTTTTGGATAAGGCTGATTTATTTTTTTTCAGGCATAATGGAGATTTCTTTGGGTGGAAAAAAGAAAGCATTCCAGAATGTTTACCAAAGAATAGCTGTTTACAAAAATTAGCATCTTGCTCTTTGTCTCATGTAACTTAGCATCCATAAATGGCAAGAACATTGTTCTGGTACTTCAAGTCCTTCCTGCATTATTCATTAGGGAAGCTCAAGCTGAATAACTTTTTTTGGGACAAAGCTGTTGCTAAGCTTAAAGTTTGGGAGATCTAATAATGCAGTGTTACTTATCCTTCTCCCCAGGAAACTCTTCCACTCACACGATGTTAGAGTGACTTGGCAAAATCAGTCTTTGTGCTACTTCCTGGATACTGAACAACAGGGCAAGTACGTGAAATGAAAAGAAGATTTATTAACTCTGTCATTTAAGCAATGAACTTAAATGAAAGCAATGAGGGAAACAAACAATGTCCCTCATGGCATTTTAAATATGGGATGGGATGACTTTTCTCAATTGACCAAAAAGGAAAATCCAGAGCATTTTACAATGTTTATTATAGTGTGCGAGAGAGTGAGTTCCAGCTCTAATGACAAATATTTATATCTTTACTTTTGTCAAGTAAAGACCTACCTCCAGCTGGTCTCATTTTGAAGGGAGCTGAAAATATGAAGTGCAATTTTAGGTGAATTTTGCTTTTACAGAGAATTTCCTACAAAGGGATACAATTCACTATTTTATCTGTGGCAGTTTCATCCTTAGTGAATATGGATTTGTTTTTGGACAGCAAAAAAAGCTTGGGTGTGTATTAAAATAGTGGAAGAGGAGCTGAATGTCAAAGCTGAGCTCCAGTTTTTGCTATGTCATTAGCTTTTGGTTTCAGTGTTCCCCATGTGCTCACTAGAGCTCCCTCTCCTCACATATCAGAGGCGTAGCTGTGTTAGTCTGAATCTGTAAAAAGCAACAGAGGGTCCTGTGGCACCTTTAAGACTAACAGAAGTATTGGGAGCATAAGCTTTCGTGGGTAAGAACCTCACTTCTTCAGATGCAAGTAATGGAAATCTCCAGAGGCAGGTATATATCAGTGTGGAGATAACGAGGTTAGTTCAATCAGGGAGGGTGAGGTGCTCTGCTAGCAGTTGAGGTGTGAACACCAAGGGAGGAGAAACTGCTTCTGTAGTTGGATAGCCATTCACAGTCTTTGTTTAATCCTGATCTGATGGTGTCAAATTTGCAAATGAACTGGAGCTCAGCTGGCTATCCAACTACAGAAGCAGTTTCTCCTCCCTTGGTGTTCACACCTCAACTGCTAGCAGAGTACCTCACCCTCCCTGATTGAACTAACCTCGTTATCTCCATACTGATTTATACCTGCCTCTGGAGATTTCCATTACTTGCATCTGAAGAAGTGAGGTTCTTACCCATGAAAGCTTATGCACCCATACTTCTGTTAGTCTTAAAGATGCCACAGGACCCTCTGTTGCTCTCCTAACATAGAGACTTTGGCAAGGAATGAAGGGTGAACTCAGCTGAGAAGTTTACAAAGAACAAAACTATATTTTTAAAGGCTAAAGGGAAAAAAATCAGGGGAAAATATATGCTAGTGGAAATGGAGGAAATAAAAGTTATGGTACAATCTCCCTCCCCCCAAAAAAACCTGTCCTATGTTGCAGTACGTGTATAAATGGCTGAACAAGACCTTCTCCCTCTATGCACCAATTCCATCTTGCATCTGAAGAAGTGAGGTTCTTACCCACGAAAGCTTATGCTCTCAATACTTCTGTTAGTCTTAAAGGTGCCACAGGACCCTCTGTTCCAATTCCATCTTGCAATTCTTCTCTTGTGCCTTCCCTGAGCTGTGATAGTAACCATTTACTGAATAATGCCAAGGAAACATATAAGAGTAGGTAGCAGAAGGAACATGCTGGAGGAAAGTTCAGTGTATTGCAGAAAACAAACACAAACAAAATAAAATACAATAAACAGCAAGTTAATGTGATTGCAGTTAAATGGACAATTTTGCCAAACCTACCCCAGCAAAATTTCTCCCCCTCACCTTTGAAAAGGATTTCGTATTTCCTTCCTAATTTACAGTGCAACTCTTAGAAAGGATTTTTTGCTTCAAAACAAAGATTAGAAATGTACTTTTGTTGGCAGCCCCAACGGGACAAAGAAGAGCTGAATGGCTCGAAGACTACCCTTTGACCCCTAGAATTGGTTTCTCCAGAGTAGCCTGGTGATACATTGACAGGCTATTGTGGGGGAAGCTTGCACTGCTTCTTCCTGAGCTGTGCTGGTTCTGTGGGTAAAGATATCATGTCAGTTTCCAATATTATCAGTCTGACACTAGATTTTGTGGTCAGCATTACCCATGTGATCACTAGAGTTCACACGCATAACACAGAGATGTTGGTGTATGCCTTTTATGAGCACTACATTCACTTACAAATATTTTTAAAGGAAAACTAGATATTCTGTAATCCTGCTTGTCTCATTTTAGTAATATGATATATCATGCCTTCTGTTTTCTCAGTTCCCATTTCTTTATCTGTTCCCAACTTAATTTTTCCCTTGGACTTCATTGGAGGTAGACAATTAGATTTAGGCTGGGAAAATTTAAACTTCTGAAGTCAGATTTTCCAAATATGATCACTGACGGTATTTGTACGCATATGTGCATAGAAGTAACACATTTTTGCAGACAAATAGGAAAATGTGTTGTTAATACATGCATTTGCATGTTTGTGTGTGCAAATACACACACAAGCTGGCCAGTGTTCCACATTTTCATGCCTAGTTATGGTCAGCTGAAAACATGTCCTTTTGTGGTATATCTACCCTTTGGCATTGTGAATAAAAGTATTGACATAAGATTGAGAAATGGGAACTCTGAAGTTTAAGAGTAGATAACTTTGTGCACTGCTTTGAATTCTGTGCTGATTCCCCCCTGTATATGCCCATTGACTACACTAGAGTCACACTAACTGTAAATCAGCACAGAATTGCATCTCTAAGTATACTGCAGTTTTTATTTTCACCTTTGCTAGCAATATATTATCTACATATTTGTTACAAGCCATTATGTGTCTGATGTGTAACAACATGCTGAATGCATGTGTAGTTAGTTGAACAAAATAGCTGAGTGTGCTAGGTTACAATTTGCACTTAAATATATTTATTTGCATTTGTACGTACACTTTTCATTTGCTATTGCATACTATGTTCTTTAGTGTAAGGTTAGTGATTTAGGGATATTTGTTAAATATTTGTTAAATAGAGATTTTGATCCATCCATCATTCTTTATATAGCCATGCATTTCGTTCCATGATCACAGGTTCTAGGTGATAAAAAGAAACTTCTTATGAGTGACTTCAGGTGTGCATATGTAGTTAGAGCAGATGACCATATGAGAAATAAAATATCCTGTTATAAGTAGATAAGGGTCAAAGAGGTGGAGTTCAGATCTGGATTAGATTTAAAATAGGATTTGGGATTTGATTTTGAGGTCTAGGTTTTAGGTTCTGGTGTTGCCTTGACAGCACGGAAATCACAGCACTTGTGAGAAAATAGGACACTCTCAGTTTTTAATCCTGTTTGGAACCAGAACTATAGTTCAGGCTTAAATATAGAATCAGACCTGACAGCCTCACACTGCTGAGAGAGTTCAGATTCCAAGTTCTAGTGTTGGCCCATCTCAACTTCTAAAAAACTGGGGATGATATTAAAGAATGGGGAAAGATACAGGACATTCATTTGTAGTGTTGTTTCTCAACAGATAGTTTTTCAAACCTTTCCATACAGCACCAGCTGTATTTTAATGATAATATATTTATCTTCCACTAGTCCATTTAAAGCAAGACATGACATTCCTGTTCTGTAATTTTACTGGGATTCTTATTTGTTCTCCTTTATTTTAATGTCCCCATTTGTCTTTATTTTTACAAGGTTAACCTTGTAAGAAAATTATAGTGTAATGCTAAGACAATACCAACCACAGGACCTTTATTCTTCTTAGGCCAATCATAAAGCACTGTATATGGATGTATAAGGGCCAAAAAGCTTAAAAAACACAGTTGGGATGTGCCAAGGAGGAAGTAGCATACATCACATGCAGGCGGATTCTGGATCTCCATGTGCACGTTATAGGAAATCTCTGTTGCAAGTCTCTGAAGCTCACAACAGAGTTGGGATGGAGTGATGTATGCAGATGACAGATTTAACATGCATCAGAAGAAAGCAGTGGGCTGCAGTCTCTATTCACTACTTTACTTATACTTTGTAATGTCAGTTTTAAAAAGGAGGAAACTTGTAAGGCAAAAATAACAAAGTACATTTCAGATCTGTGAGAGATACAGTAAGCAATGATGTGATCAAAAGTGTTGCATTTCAACAACTCACCCTTCCTGCAAGGAGATCTAGGTGCTTCAGTATATAGTTTCTTTGAAGTGTAGAGAGTTCTTGTAGATCTTTATTAAATTAATGGAGATGGACGTGGCTGAATATGATGATTGTTATGAGAAGATAACTTAGAGCTATTATTGAACACCTATTGTACATTTTGGAGAGGCTTATATTTTCCTTGGTCTCCACAGCCAGCTGAGATGATGACTTCCCTGAACAGATGTGATTGCTTGCCCTGAACTGGATATGCTTGTAAAAACACATGGAGGAGTACATTTTTAGTGCAGGGTTCAAGAATGCTGAGGACAACAATTAGTGAACATTGAATAGTGAGGCCACAATGGACAAATATTTTTTAAAAAAATATTTGAGAGACTTGACTGTGCCAGAACTAATAATTCCTGACATGAACGAGCCCCAGTTTTATAGAAAAATATGATATATGTATAATCCTTCTATGCTTTTTCTCCACAAAAGGGCATTATACGGCTCAAAGTGCATAGCTTTAATTATTTATTCATATATTATAAATCTATATAATTTGACTGTGTCAGAATTAATAGTTCCTCACTTGAATGAACACCTAATTCATACAAAAATATTATCTACTTAAATAATGGAAACAACACACTGTGGCCATATGATGCCATTTTGTAGAAAACAGCCAGAAGGAATACAATTGCAACTAATAATATGAAAAATGTTGCATACTGCAATGTAATATTGCTATTACACTGTGCTATAGCATGCATTTATATTCATGATCAAACCACATTGGATCAAAGCACAGTGGTTGTGGCTACACAAAAACACTGTACAGAGCTGCAAAACCTGGATGACCCCGCACTTCAACATACATTCTCACTCCAGGGCAAAGAACAAAGAAGCTTGATGCAGTAAAATTGGGAGAGTTAAAAGAGGAGGTGATGTAGTCTGAATGACAGGCATTTTAGCAGGTACATTTTGTATGGACCACAGGAAAATAACGTGGATGCTAGGAAGGCTAGAGAAGGGGAGGCTTCAGTAATTAAGATTAGAGATAATGACGGTCTTAATTGGGATATTGTCTGTCTGAAAAGAAAGAAAAGGATACATCTTAGAAATAGTATAAGGGAATATTACATTACCCTTTGTTTGGGTGAAACTGATGCATGGATGAAGTCCAGCTATGTGAGACTTAAGACCATAAGAGCAAGGTGAAGTTGATTAGTTGGAAGAAGTAACAGGAGAATATAGCCCCTATGATTGTTTGGTTTCACAGTCTAAGGAAACCCCTGTCTACTGTTACAGGCAGCAGCAAAGGTGAGGACAAATTTTGTATAACTAGAAGGTTATAACCATTACCTAAAGATATAGACCTTGTGACTATCATATATGCCTTTCTTACCTAGAGATTAGACTACTGCAGTACACTTATAAAATTTGCAAATGATTAAAAGCTGGGAGACATTGCATGCACTTTGGAGGACAGGATTAGAATTCAAAATGATCATGATAAATTGGCGAATTGGTCTGACAGCAACAAAATGAAATTCAATAAAGAGAAGAGCAAAATACTACACTTAGAAAGGAAAAATTAAATGCACAAATACAAAATGGAGAAGAATTGCCTAGGCAGCAGTATTGAAGAAAAGGATGTGGGGGTTAAGATGGATCACAAATTGAATATGTCACCAGTGTGATGCTATTGTGAAAAAGGCAAATGTCCTTCAGGGGTACATTAACAGGGGTGTCATATGTAAGATGGGAGATAATTGTCCTGCTCTACTCTGCACTGGTGAGGCCTCAGCTGGAGTGCTGTGCACAGTTTTAGGCACCTCACTTTAAGAAAAATGTAGACAAATTGGAGCGAGTCCAGAGGAGACTGTGGTATGTTGAAAACTGTTAAAATGACAAATTGTCACTTTCGGGGTAAGGGGTTTTCCTGCTTGCTCTGAAGGGAAATGTGCAATCTGTTTTCCGCAGTCAGTCTGCAAAGAGACAACCTAGGACAAAGTGGGGTGAGTTGTGCCTCTTTGCTTTAGGGAGCAGCCTGTTTTCTCACTCTTTGTTTTTTAAGTTATTGTGTGCTAGGGCTCTGGATTTTAAGAAATAAAGTAGTGTTACATTGCAACCTTCCACAAAGAATACTTTCTGTTTTTATCTAACTTCTCTGTTTATAAGCCCTGAACATAACAGAGAGCAACAAAAATCAGAGTTTTAGAAAACATGACTTATGAGGAAAGGTTGAAAGAATGTTTAGTCTAGAGAAGAGAAGTCTGAGACAGGACATGATAAACTATCCTTAAATTTATAAAAGGTTGCTCTAAAGAGGATGGTGATGAATTGTTCTCCATGAATACCAAGTGTAGGACAAGAAGTAATCAGCTTAGTTTGCAGCAAGGGAAATTTAGTTTAGATATTAGGAAAATTGTAACTATAAGGATAGTTAAGCACTTGAATAGGTTATCTAGGGAGGTTATGGATTCCCCCATCACTGGAGATGTTTTTGAGAAAAGGCTAGACAAACACATGTCAGGTATGGTCTAGGTATACTTAATCCTGCCTGAGGCAGGGAGATGTACTAGGTAATCTCTTAAGGTCCCTTCCAGCTCTACATTTCTATGGTTTACATGGTTTACATCTTAAATCCATCTTGTCTGACAAAAATCAGGGCTCTTGTGCTTTATTCCACTGTGACTTTGGGGAAGTGAGTTATGCTATATCTGTCTAATATTTAACATGCAACTGATATGATTCCTTATTGTTAACTAAACCATGGACAAGACATAGGCAGACACGATGGTATTTCTGATCCTATATAAGAAAAAAGATTACATTTTTTAATACGTGCCAGGAGCCTACCAGTAACATAAAGCTGGTTCCCATTATTTTTCATGTTCTCTTTTGCCCCTTTTCCCCCTTTTTAAACTGTTACAATGTGGTTCTATACCTTATCTGCTTTGGAACATTTGTAAACCCTATGGCATGTGTGTATTGTTAAGTGCTTATGGTATCATCTGTTTTAACATGGAAATATATAGCTTCCGACTCTCCTGTTCAATCAGTGGGAGCTACAAAAACTATTCTGGATGTATAGCACCGCTGAAAAGCAGGCCATTTATTCAGGTGCCTACATATGGGTATGCCTAACTGTAGACAACAGTATCTTCCTTCTTGGGTTCTCTAGAACCCCCTTGAAATGTTCCATTACATTTGCCATACCAAAAACATTGCTTTCTTGTTTTGTTCTGTAAATCTTTAAATAAGGCAAATTCATTTGGGTCATGTTTTTCAAAGCTTTAGTGTCTAAAGTTAGGTTCACATATGTTTAGGCACTTGAATCGAATTGGCTTGATTTTCCGAGCTGTACAGGGCCCACGTATGGCACTGAAGTTCATGGGTGCTGCAAATGCTCAGCACCCAGGGGCGGCTCCAGGCACCAGAGCACCAAGCGTGTGCCTGGGGCGGCAAGCCGCGGGGGGCGGTGTGCCGGTCGCTGGGGGGGCGGCAGTCAGGAAGCCTTCAGAGGCATGCCTGCGGGAGGTCCGCCAGTCCCGCGGCTTTGGCGGCAATTCGGCGGTGGGTACGCCAAAGCTGCAGGACCGGGGGACCTCCCGCAGGCATGCCGCCAAATCCGCATTACCACCGGACTGCCTGCAGGTGCGCCGCCAAAAGCCGCCTGACTGCCGTGCTTGGGGGCGGCAAAATGCATAGAGCCGCCCCTGTCAGCATCTTTGAAAATGATTTCAATATGTTGGCCATTGCTTTCTTGTGTTGTTTTCTGCTAGATGTGTGTTCCACATCTACAAAGTATAGTTAAGAAAACAGCCATTCAGTAAACAGAACTTTTTCTTCTATTCCCTAGATGAAGGCTTTTCAAAACATAAAGGCAGGTGTAACTCTCAGCTCAAAGTACCATGTATTTCAAACTTTACATCAGTTCAGCAGACTCTATTAGTCAATTTAATCTGGATCTGAGTACAGATTGTGTTTCTATTTTCACTCAGGGCCATCAAATCAGTTTCTTTATCAACTTTTCCTTGATTAAAAAAATCCCCTCTGCCTTGATTGTTTACATTCCTGCATGGCCTGGTTTGTCAAAAGTTATGCAATATTTACCAAATGTACTTCCTGGAATTTTATAATTGTATTTTGATTTTTTTCCCCTCATCTGTTCTGGCTTTTTTCCTCCAAGTTGAAAGAGTAAAGTGCAGAACAAGCACGGAAATGGCTTGCTGCAAAGTTCATCTGTTTCTCTGCACTTTGAGGTATCATGGAACCAAACCAACATTATATAACCCAGACTCAGGAGATGAAAAGGAATCACTCAGTTCTATTGATGGCTAGTACAGTTAGAACAAATTAAAGGAAATGCTGCTTCTTTGCAGAGGGTAGAATTCACCTGTGGAATTCACCACCACAGGAAGCTCCTCCAGTCAAATATTGTGGCTGGATTTTAAAAAGGGCTGGATAATCATATTACTTAACAATAACAGCTGTAGCGATAAATGCTAAAATAAGGATAGTTAAATATCATGCCCCAGGGCATGAGCTGATTGCAGCAGGAATCATAAACAACATTGCACAACTTGCTAGGTGCTTTCTGGTTTTGTTTTGCTTGCTTGCATTTCAAAAAGGAAACACTGGCCAGACCCAGATGTAGGATACCAGATTTGTTAGATGACAGGTCTGATCCAAAATTCCATGTCCATATGTTCCTTTTCAAAAGCAGAAATGACCTTTCTAGAAAAAACATTCTCTACATATCTATCACAATTTGAAAGGTATAAACTGAGATACTTGGGGAGAAAATAGGGACATATGACTGAAATAAATTATACTGTTATGTGATCTTGCAGCCCACTTATTGGTGGATTAGTAAAAGTAGGCTGAACTTGTGCCCCAGAATAACAACACAGGCACAAGTTCAGAAACCACAACTGATTAATTCCACAAGAGGGCACAGAGGCAGCGTCCTGGCCACTGCTGCTGTTTCAAAGCAGTTCCAGTTATATTTTCCTAAAGGCAGGAAGAACACACTACTCCTGAACATCCTCTGATGGGGTCCTCCCCCTCTGGGAGGATTGACACCTTATAAGAGCTGTCTGTGGGTGTACCAAGAAACACCTTCTCACCCAGTCAGCACAGGCTGCGTCACACTACTTTTGGACAGTACCTTTTGGAGTACTTTGGAACTATGTTAGGGGGCCAGGGAAGCAGCAATATTCAATAAGGTTCCTCTTCAGGAGGTTCCTTTATAACATCCCTTCAAATAGATAGGGTACCAACCACAAAGTTTTAGAAGGCAACCTATATATATATCTCAGATCCTGGAGATTCCAGGGGAAGGGTCACTCAGATTTATGGAGGCGAAAAACATATGCATAGATGATTGCCTCTCCACACTGTTCTACAGGTCCCCTTTGCCCTTCACAGTATAGTTCCCGCATGTGCTGCCATTAGCTGTGTCTACCTGAACCTCCCATGAGTAGCAGCCTTAGAGGGCACTTGCTGGAAGCAAATATATCTCTGAGCTGCTTTAACTCCCAGCTAAATTTCCATGCAGAAATTTGGAGGGTCTGCAGGATACAGTGCTACAGAGAATGGCCAGTTTCCCTCATGTGACCCCAGCACCGTCCCAGCAGCAAGGGAGGGAACTGAAATGAAGTACTCCCCTCTTAGGGAAGACAACAGTAGATCAACCTGCAAAGGGGCCTCATGCCAACATGCCACCCACCTGCCTCTCTTTGTACCTGTGTGAAAGGATGTTTGACCCACTAGAGAATTGTTCTTTGTGATGTGCAGAGAAGTGGAATCTATGGAAGATTGTGAAACTGTATAATGAATTTCAGGAGGATGGGGGACTCTAGCACCAGGCTTGTTCTAATGGGGTGTTGATAAGACTGGCTTGTCAAGATGACCCGTAACCTGAGTGTCCATCAGTTGAAGTTAAAATGAATCCTTATTTGTAGACAAATACTATGTATGTTTATATACAAAATGTGTATATATTTTGGTGTTTCCCTCTCACCTGCCTTTCTTTGTCACTTGGCTTCTCAGACAGCAAACATATCAAGGCAGGGACCTGTGTGTGTGTGTACAGAGCCTAGCACAATTAAGTCCTGATCCTGACAGAGGCATCTGGGTGTTGCTGTAGTATAAGTAATAAGTAATGGCAATAATAATAGGTGTACATATTGGTGACAGGGTGTGGATGACCACATACCAGCCAGCATACAAGGGATTAATTTCCGTACTCCTCCCTTCTGTTTCCCATACTGGAACACAGTTGGAATGATGTTAGGGAAATGGCTCCCGATTAAAGGGAGAAGTATCCAGGCTTGGGCTGAATTAAGATCCTCTAAGCCTTCCGTTTGTTTTATAAAAAGGCTCTTTGGTATCTTCCTAGGAGAAAGGACTGGAGATTAGCAGTAGCATGCTAAAGAACCCAGAGTTTAAGCAAAGGCAGAATGGCTGTTAAACAGGCTCTTGTAGGACTGTTTTAGTCCAGATTCACTGGACTTTCTTTGATTTCTATAAAGCAATTAGTTTGATACCTCTTAACTTTAAGTTTTCTGGTGGTAAAAACTCTCCTTTTGCATGTTTGACTTCTCAAACTTCAGTTGGAGCTGCTGCCAGTTTACAGTGCAAAAAACGCATGGTGTGTTTGAGTCACATAGCAGTAGAAAAGCTTAGAAATGAAAATGACCCAAGGATGCTGCAGCCCTGTTTTATTTTTAGAAGTTAGCAGTTGTTTCTACTATGATATCTTTGCAACTTCCAGTTTTTCCTGCATGTTGCCTAGATGCCTGAAATGCAAAAAGCATTGTGCAGTTTCATTCATTATTAAGAGGTCTAAAGATAATCCTGTCCCCGCTACTGACAGTCACATGGAGAAAATGGAGGTTGTATTTTCTTGTGAAAAGTTTCCCAATTTTGTGCATATGAGGTACAAAGTCCAGGTTTTATTTGTAATGTGGCATTGTTCTAAAGGCATCTTCTGGAAAGCAGCAAGCCAAGTTAACCCTAACCACTCCCATGTTTGGGAAAAATGACTGACAAGATATGGATTAACTAGACTAGGGCTGGAAGTACCTTTGTGTAAACACAAACTATTCTCTGGGATCATGAAACTGCAAAAAAAGGGCTGGGCAAGAGTTAGATCAATCCCTGCCCCACTGATGTGAGAGCATGTGTTGAAACCCCAAGGCCTTTTTCTCCACAGAAACTGCATATTACCCTAGATGAGGGTTTGCCTAAGGCAAATGTTTTGTAAATGGTTAAATATGAAAGTGCAATAAAATAACTGACTAAATAATTTTGCCAAAATATCTAGGAATCATATTGATACAAAATAAGTCTAATGCTTAGTGAGAACTACATTAGGCAAGAGTTGTTCTGATCCATTCCCAAACCATAGGAATGCTCAGCAGACTGTTGCATTTGCCAGTCCTGGAGCAGTTTGGATTGCATAGCACTCATTTAAAGTCCACATGTGGGAATACTCTTGGAGTGAATACATGGCCTCAACGTGTTCTTGCATTTTCTAAAACACTGAGGGAAGGCCGTGTTGAAATTGGTTTCTGGAAAAGCACAGAAACATTATTTCAAATTTGACAATGGGAGTCTCTTGTGTTGTATTTAATGTCTTTCTATTGTATTATTATTTCCCATCGGATTGTCCTAGAGTTTTTTCTACTGCCACATTTTAAAAAAAAGAAGTAGCAAATTCACTTAAAGTTCCAGGCTGTCATTTAGGTGCCTTCGAAAAGGGCTGCACAAGAAGAATTCTGTTTCATGAAAAAAACTAAGGTTTTGAAATTTTTGTTCATCAGAACAAAGATGAGAACTTTCAAAATTTGTCATGAAAAAAACAAAGCTAGTCCTGCAGAATAGGCAGTTTCCTAGTGGATAGGTTACTCGGCTAGAGAGGTGGGAGACCCAAGTTCAAGTTCCTCATCTGTCTGGAGCAAGGACTTAGACCTGGGCCTCTCGGGTGAATGCTCTAAAAACCAGGCTCTGAAGTTGTTTTTTCTCTCAGTCTCAATCTTTCCTGTTGGAGCTGTTCAACTTTGTGTAAATTAAATATTTGTTGGGCCAAAGAGATGCTGACTTGATAGCCTGGGAGTTGGGACACTCCAAATTGGGGAGGGCAGAGTCTTGAACCAGGTCTCCCACCTTTTAGCTGAGAGCCCTAACCACCAGGATATTGACCATTCTAGAGGGTCTCTGTGGTTTTGACCAGAAATTCCATCCTGAACTGGAGAAACTGTCCCTACAAAAGTTTAGTTGTCACCAATACATTTATAAAAAAAAAAAGCTTCAGTATTGACAAATCAGTATTTTCTGACCAGAACAGAAATGGTCTAAAAACTCTCAACCAACTCTGTCTTCAAGCATGATGTTACTTTCATGTCAACAAATAATGAAGCACCTTTAGCACCTGTCATTGCTGCTATTTAATTATATCATGTTACAAATACACACTTTAGAATTATATTCAGTAAACAATCATGCAAAGTGCTTTGAAAAGCCCTGCAGTCACCTATAGTAGTTAAATTACCCTTGGGTAGTGGGCATCTTCGAACTGAAGAAGACCATAGCTGTTTTCCATTGTCTCACAATAGCAGATGTATTCTCAGCTAGAAATACTAGACCTTCATTCTTGTGAGAGCTGGAAAAATAAAGCTCTGATTGGAAGATTTATAGAAACTGCATGTGGTTCTGGCTGTGACCTTGCTCCTTGAAAGAGCTGTCTATACAGGAGGTGAAAGACAGTATTTCAGTAACTTAGGGCATATCTAAACTACAAAATTAAGTCTGGCTAACTTATGTCAGCATACAGCCGCTGAAGTAATTACATCACTTGAGCGTATCTACACTTTGCTCCTTGTGTCAGCTGTGCACATCCTTCCCAGAAGTGCTTGTATCGATTGTACTGTCAGTGTGGGGCATTGCAGGATGGCTTCTGAAAGCCAGTAAGAGCCGAAGTAAGCAACACAGTGTCTATGCTGATGCTGCATCAACCTACTTTGACATTGACTATTTGCCTCTCATGGAGGTGGAGTTTTAAGCCATCATAGTGGGGCAGTAAAATTTTAGTGTAGATAGTTACATAGGTTGATGTAAGTTGCCTTGCATTGACCTAAATCTGTAGTGTAGACCAGGCCTTAGTGTACAGAGATGTCTCAACTTCTGAGCAGTCAAAGAAGGTTCTATAGTGGGTTAATTCTTTGTTAGGATGACAGAAGGGTAAAGAGATTGAGCACTTGGAAAGATTTTCCTAGCTTGCTTTATACTCATTATCTCAGCCAGGTGGCAGGCTGTCTGGAGACATAGCCAAATGAAGTCACTGATATTAAAAAGGCACTTATTTGCAAAATAATAGGTTTCCGTCTGCAATGAATATAATTAAGTACTCCACCAAAAGTACTTTTGATGACTGGGCTGCACAGCTTCAGTAGCTATCTTCATCCATTTCATATTTCACAGTTAAGTTCATGTTTCAGCTATTTTATTGAAATAAAATGTCAGCTCTATTTTTTAAAACACTTTTGCCATTACAATATTCTAGAAAACTGTCAGAATAGCTAATACATTTAGCCAGTTTTCCCTTTTATTTGTTCATGTTACCTCCTCAGATGAAATCTGATTTGACAGCTGTTAATTCCTGTATGGCAGAAAACCCCTCAGTATTTCTTATTCTTCATCTATTCCAAGGAGTAGAGAGAAGGTCTCGAGACAGTGCTCATAAAACCTTACTTGTTATTTAAGAACTTAACTTAGGATGGCTGTTTTGCATGCTACTAGTGAACATATTTAACCCATTTATATTCTTCCTTGACGACTCAGGAGGATAGCAGTGATTGCATTTGTGTTCTTCTTTAAAGCCTCAAGTGACCAGGGATCATGTGTATACTCATAGTGTTAGGAAAACAGTGGTCAAAATACTCAGCTATTGCTTACATTGTTGATGTCACAAATGGGGCTGAATCAGTAGTGGCATTTTGTAGTATAGACAAAGCCTTATTGACAAGCCGAGTTCCACATCTGTACTGACCCTCCAGTAGCTGTTTGGCACTGACATCAAAACTGTTTTTCAGAAGCAACTCTCTGTTTTAATAGGGAAGCTTTAGATCTCTTCTAGAACTTCTTAAATTGCTCTCTGTTAAAAAATTGTAAATAAGTAACAAAAGCTGCTGCTTTGTCAATTTCCATATCATGCCGACACACCAACACTTTGGATGTAACCAAATATATTTTCTTTCTAAGTTATATTCCTAATAATACAGCACCTTTATACCCTCTTCTGGCACTTGTTCACTGGACTACATGAGAGTTACATGTATTGAATTCTAATACATTCAAAGATATAACCCTATGAGTTGATGCACATGCTTTTCATACCGTGTACTCTTAAAAAGACCAAAAGAGAGAGATTTGGTTTTATTTAAATTTTATTGATCATTAATTTAAAACAGATTAAAAAGGCTAAGAATGTCAGTGGCACGGAATGCATATAAGTGCCATAAAGAGTCATTTTATATTATGAAAAATTACATGGGAGCATTGAAAGATTTCCTGGAAGTTGTATATAGCTTGTAGAGAAATGTTTGTGATTTATTATATTTAAGAAATTTGGAGAGAAGGACAAATCTAATTAAAAAGTTAGACAAGTAGATGTTCTATTAGGTTTAATACAAGGAATTTTGTCTTATTCCTGTGGTCTTGATCTATCTGATATCTGATTAAACAGTAATAATGATATTAACTTGCTTCCAAAACATTGCTATCCTCTCAGAAACAGGTCATCAGTCAACAAAAGCTAGACCATAAACTAGTCAAGCAAGTCAAGGCCAAAGCCTAGCTCCAGCAGTGAATGATCCAAGATATGGGCATGTGTGAGTGTTCATAAAGTGTTATGTTTCCACTCTAAACATCTGTGTAAGCTCTGTAGCCTGAAAGTAAGGAACTCTCCACTCCCATCTCTTGGTGAACAGGGGAAAGAACAGTGCTGGCATAAACTATTTACTCCAGATGGACAGAAGTTCCAAAGTAAGGAGCTCTCTCTCCTCATCTAATGATGAACAGAAGGAAGTACTGCTACAGAAATAGCTTCATTTGCATAAACTCTCTACTCAGAGTTCCTATAGTGAGACTTTGTGCACAGTTATGGTGGTTCCCAAAAGCAGAATTGGTTGGGTAGTGGAACTAAACTGAGGAGAGAGGAAAAAAGGGATCCTATTATGTGGTAAGGACTCTACTCGTGGCTATTGTATGCTAATGGTTCCCCTTCACTGAGGATCCTGTGCTGTTGGTAAGAATCTTCAGTAGGAGGCAATGCGGAGGCAGCTCTTTGGCAGAGACTATGAGAACCAGCTCTTTGATGGGGTGCAGTGCAGAGGGGGCTCTTTGCTGAAGCTGTTGAGGACAGCAGCAGAGTTCTGTTGGGAAATGCTGATAAAAAACACAAAACTCAATGTTTCACAGCAATGTATTTGCTTAATCAAATTTTTGACAAAATATTATCAATTTCATTTTGATAAGCTCAAAGTGCACCATTTTGATAAAGTCAAAATGGTAAAGGAAAAAAGAAAGCACTTTGGCCTTATTGAAACAAAGCTCTTTGAACTTATTGAAATGAAATGTTTCAATAAGGTCATTTTGATATTTACTAAATGAAAAATTTCAGAAATTTTGCTTCGAGGGAAATTTTGACTTTTCATTCCAAATCAGGATTAAAGGGAATTTTGAAAGAATTTTGAGTTTTGATCATTTTTAAATATATTTTTGCTGTGTTTCTTACAAGTAGATCCTGTGGTCCTTTCTCCCTAATAAAGTGATCCTTGTTTCATACATACACAGGCTCACTGCCTGCATGTGAGCAAGTATTGCCTATTAATGGCCCCCAGGGAAGATATTTAGTGATCTCAAAAATCTTGAGCCAGTGGTGTTAATTAGTTAAAAGGGACCCCTTGCTATCTGAACTCAGACCTTGTTGCAGCTGACAACACCTGGCCAAAGGTTTACACCTCTCTCATAACATCTCACATGTGGACAATCTCACAAGCCCAAATCTACCGCTGAGAGGAGTAAACTTTAACTGGGGGTATGTCTACACTGACCATGGATCAACGCTGGTGATCAATCCACCAGGGGTTGATTTAGCAAGTCTAGTGAAAATCTTCTAAATCGATCGTAGATCGCTCTCCTGTTGACTCCAGTACTCCACTGGAATGAGATGCGTAAGGTAAGTCAACAGGAGAGTTTCTCTTGTCAACCTAGCGTAGTGTAGGCACCGTAATAAGTCAACCTAAGTTACGTAGCTGGATTCACGTAGCTGGAGTTGCGTAACGTAGGTCGACTTAACTCTTGAGTGTAGACCTGCCCTCAGTAACAGACAGTTCTGGACAAGTCTATCTTGCACTTATGAATATAACCAACTTGCTTGCAGCTGTTCCTGTGCATTTTAAAAAATTCATTCTCTGTCCCTATCAATGAGTACATCTTTTCATTACCTGAGAAATACAGGGAGGTGCAGTGAAAAATCCCTCTGAGGCAATTCCAGGTTTAATTAGTACAATGTAGTAATGTGGATTCTTGGGTAAAGAAGAAGCAGACACTGTTTACTGTTAGTGATCAGTACTTTATTAGCTCTTTGTCAGACTCTCAACTAGACTACTTGCAAAGTTTCCTGGCCCAGGAATACATATCACAGAATCATAGAATTGTAGAGTTGGAAGGGTCTTTGAGAGGTCATCCAGTCCAGACCCCTGTGCTGAGGCAGGTTCAAGTAAATCTAGACCATCCCTGACAGTTGTTCATCCAACCTGTTCTTAAAATCCTCCAATGATATGATGGGGATTCCACAACCTCCCTTGGAATCCTATTCCAGAGCATCATTACCTTTATAGTTAGAAAGTTTTTCCTAATATCTAACCTAAATCTCCCTTGCCGCAAAGTCAGCCCATTATTTCTTGGTTTACCTTCAGTGGACATGGAGAACAATTTATCACCATCCTCTTTATAACAGCCTTTAACATATTTGAAGACTGTTATCAGGCCCCCTTTAGTCTTCTTTTTTCAAGACTAAACATGCTCAGTGTTTTTAACCTTTCTTTATAGGTCAGGTTTTCTAAACCTCTTATCATTTTTTCTGCTCTCCTCTAGACTCTCCCAGTTTGAGAAGTCCTTAAGTGTGGTGCCCAGAATTGGACACAGTACTCCTGCTCAGGTCCCACCAGGTCTGAGTAGAGTGGGACAGTTATCTCCCACGTCTTACATATGACACAACTGTTAATAAACCCCAAAATTATATTAGCCTTTTTCACATTGTTGACTCATATTCAATTTGTGATCCACTAGAAACTCCATATCTTGTGAGCAGTACTGTTACCTAGTCAGTTGTGTGTTTGATTTTTTTCCTTCCTAAATGAAGTACTTTGCATATGTATTGAATTTTATCTTGTTGATTTCAGACCAATTCTCCAGTTTATTAAGGTCTTTCTGAATTCTAATCTTGTCCTCCAAAGTGCATAAAACTCCCTCCCAGCTGGGTGTAATCTGCAAATTTTATAAGCATACTCTCCACTCCATTATCCAAGTCATTAATGAAAATATTGAATAGTACCAGTCACAGAACTGACCACTGCAAGAATTCACTAGATACGACCTCCAAGTTTAACAGCAAACCATTGAGCAAATTACTTTTTGAGTATGGTGTTTCAATCAGTTATTCACCCTCCTTAGAGTAATTTAATTTAGATCACATTTTCCTAATTTGCTTATGAGAATGTCATGTGAGACTCTATTAAAAGCCTTACTTAAATCAAGATGTATCACATCTACTGCTTCCCCCTATCCAGTAGGTCAGTAATCCTGTTAAAGAAGGAAACTGGGTTGCTCAGATAACATAGATTTGGTAGCTGGAGACACACTATTCATGCAGTTTAAAGACCCTTCTCAGACTTCTCTGATGTTCCTAACCCAGAGAGGGATATGGCCCATTTCATATATTTTTGAGGCCTGTGTGGCATTTCCAGATTTTCTAAACTCTTCACTTTTGTTTTTTTAACAGTATATTTCTAGTCCTCCTGGTTTCAAATAAAACCTTCCAAATGTGGTGATCTTCCTTAAGCTCAAGACAGCCTGAAATAATTGCTCTGAAAGTTTCTCTCTCAGACCTTCCACTAAACTCATTGCAGATGTTTAACTGTAGTGTAAACATACTCTTAGACTGTGAACTCTTTGGGGCAGTGTAGTGAGGCAGTGTGGCCTCCCTCCAACCCAGAGGGGGAGGAACCACCCTCTGTACCTAGGTGGGTGGAACCAGACCTGCCTTGCCCCTCCCACCAGAAGTGGGTAAGCGGTATAAAGGGCAGGACCTCTAGCTCAGTTGGTGCTGGGTCACTGAGGGAGGCATATGTATCCTGCTCGCTCCAGGCTGCTGAAGAGCCCAGCGACGCCCAGATCGCTGGAAAACTTGTGTCTGCCATGGACCTGCCGCTGGCCACCTACCCATAAGAGACAGAGGATGCCCCATTGATCCAGGTACTCCACCACTGTTAGGTCCCTGGGTTGAGGCCTGGTGGAGTAGGGTGGGTCTGGGCCCTCCCTGCCACCCCACCCCTGGAGTGGCAGCCTCTTTTTGACAGGTCAAGAGGCCTGCATTTGTCAGCCGTCCACCAGAGCTAAGACATGCAACCCCTGGGTTTTCGCTCTTCCCCTGCCTGAAGGGCTCAGAGCTGGGTTTGCTCTGCCCCTGACTACAGGGCTCAGAGCTAATTGACTATTGGGTTTGTCCTGCCCCCGATTAAAGGACTTGGAGCTAATTGACTCCTGTGTTTGGCCTGCCCCTGCTTAAAGGGCCCAGAGCTTATAGACTGTGGTGTCTGCTTTGGCCCCTGCTTAAAGGGCCCAGGGACTATAGATTGTTGGCTGTTCTGCCCTGGCCTAAGGACCAGAGCATGCAGACTCCTACAAGGCCCTGTTCTGGCATAAGGGCTGGAGCCTGTTGGCTATTTGGGGTTCTGTCCCATTAGACCGCTTGGGACGCTAACACCTGTGTGCTAATTCCCCCTGATACTAGACAGAGATCCCAACGATATAGTGAGGTGGTATGGCCTGCCTCTGACCCAGAGGGGGCGGGATGACTGTCACACCATTACAGGGAGTGATTGTCTTTTTGTTCTGAGTTTGTGCAGCTCCTAGCACAATGAGGGTACTGGTTTATAACTTGGACTTCTAGGTGCTGTGATAATACAAATAATAATCATGCAATCATGGCATATATTTGGTTCTGATCACATGCCACATGAAACAGGAAAGCCACATGGCCATTTTTTGGTTTAAGACAAAATGTTACATGTGCTATAAAACTAGGCTAATATGAGCCTTTATCTTTGGTTCACGTTTATCAGGTGACTTAAAGCAAGCTAGCAAGAATTTATTTCTGTACAGCTTCCAAGTTGGCCACCATCTCACTTTTTCATTTGTCGAAATTACTTCAAAAACTTTGCCACATCTCAAGGAGAAATGATTACAGGACAATCAAAGTGATGCAGCTTTATTGGCAGCAGCCCAGATTATTATGTAACTATCAGGGACTGTTGTAATACCAGTGAAATGTTAATGTTTTTTATCTTTCCCATTACTGTACATTTGCCTTTGGAGTGTATTTGGTGTATACTAACAACTCTTGATTGATTTACACTAGCAGTAGAAATTACAGTCGACAAATTCCAAAAATAAGAAGGAATTAATGACTCATGGAAATTTCTAAAATGTACCTATTGCCAACACCAGATATTGTCCTCTTAGATTTGTGACTTACAGTACAGCTGATTGAAAAAGAAGTAAGTGAAATTAGTCTAAATGAATAATCAAGAAGATATTATTTTCCATTTAACAAACTATAGGACTAAATTATATAACATCCAGGACTCATTTTTAAAGTTTCTTCTGCAGAATCTGTCTTCCTTTAGAGGCCTGAAAAGAATATTGCTCCGGAGGCCTTATATTACAAATGATTTTTCCATTCAACCACATTGTTGCTTTAGTGATCCGTAGAGGTGGTTAAAACAAACAAACCATCAAACAAACCCCTTAAAGTGAAAATGTTTAATTTTTTTTGGTCAAAAATGTTATTTTTCCACCATTTTTCACACACCTCTGTCACTGGGCAAAGAATTGGGGGAATATATAGATAGATAGATAGATAGATCAATTTTTCATTGAAATAAAAAAAAATGAATTGGCTTGAGAGTTAAGATAACTACACCCGAATCATGCAAAACTAAACACATACAACACAGGTAAGCCACATACAATAATCTGGACTTATTTGTTTGAGTGGCTAGAGCTAACAAAATATTAGAAAGAGATTCCAAAATTGGTCTCAAGTAATTTTTTTCATTTCTAATTCCCTTTTCTATAAATTAATCACCTCAGTTCTGGCACAGCAGGAAATGAGTTTTATCTTTTCCATGCTGGTTTTGAAGTTCCTGAGTGATCTTCAGATATAACATTAACACAATCATGCATAGGTGACTTTATAAGTTTTTGAAGCCTCTAGAAGGCTCAACCGACAGGCCTAACATCTCCCAGGAAATGAAGTCTCTCTCCTTATCTGGAAATTATCACAGCCCACCCACCTCCTCTAATTCATTGATTCAATCCATTTGGCTAAAAAATACTGCCAAGTACAGTTTTATATCTCAGACCTTGCATGCTCTTCTCAGCTGAAGGGGTGCCAACCACATGATGGGCCCCCTTCAGTTTGTGAGGGGGTGACAGAAGCCTTTGTCTGCCTCAAAGCCTAGTGTCTTTTGCAGCAAAATGTATTCATGTTATTCTCACTACTTTCTGACTCCCTTCTCTGCCCGGTGCACTTTGTTACAATAAAAGTTCCCAAATTTTAAACCCAATGCTTTAAAAGTAATTGTCCCATCATTTCACAGTATCTTCTTCCCCCACAAGGCCTCAGTTTCCTGCCTGAACTGTACCCACTGATACATTATGCACAGGTGGATAACCAGAGTGTGCTAAGTGTTTTCCAGACAAATGTAAAAGCCAGGTCCTTGCCCCCAAGAGCATAAAAAGAATCCAGGCAGTGGAGAGATGGGGGATTCGATGCAGCAGAAGCAAAATGACTGAAGGCATGATGTTTAACATGTAACTTGTTGGTTACCTGTTTTCTGTCTGGACGATATTTAGGCTGTTTTAAACAAAATCTTTGGCTAGGGTTTTTATAGGCATCACAGAAGAAGTGTGTTTAATGAGTTAAAAGTGAGGTGAAATAGTAGACTAGAGTATTAAGGGAGTACCAGGCAGAAGGGGGCTACAGAAGAAGTCAAGGAGACAGGAATGGAAGAAGGAATGTAAAGGCTGGCTAGCTATGTGAGTTTGGTGGAACAGGATGGGTCGGAAGAGAATAGTAAGAGATGAGAGCAGAAGGAAAGCTGAAACTTAATAGTGGAATACCTTAATAGCAAAGACAGGGGGTGAAATCCTGTCCTCATTAAAGTCAATGGGAGTTCTCACCCAAGAATGTTGCCTCTGGGGTGACAGGAACGCGATGAAGGGATTTGGATACATGCTGGACAAAGTTGGAGTGGCAAGCTAGGTGGGTGAGAGTTAGTTACTAGTCTTTTATTAAGCAGAACAGAATTGTTGGCTATGTAGGTTATTTTCTTATATAGTTATTGAAAGAGAAGATATCAAATATACAAAATAAAAGAATACAGTAAGGTTGAAGTAGTATTAGAAAACAGAGATGAGTTTTTGGCAATATGGATGGAGGAGGGGGTGAGACAAGAGTCAGGGAGGCCAGTGAAGGGGAGTTTGAAGTAGCTGAAGCAAGAGATGCTCAGGGCCTTGACAGGGCTATAGCACTGTAAATGAAGAGGCATAGATGGACTTTGAAGGTATTCTAGAGGACAAAGCAGCAAGATTTAATGATGGCATTGTGGGGAGAAGCAGAGAGAGGAGACGAAATGACACTGAAAATGCCAGCTGGACTGGGACAGGGAGGATGTTAGAGTTGCCAGTGATTCCCAGAGAAGGGAAGGAGAAGTGAGGGGAAGATGAGGATTCCAGGTTTTGCAATGCTGAGTTCAAGATGGAGGACTGGGTAGTTGAAAGTGCTGTCAGAGAAGCAGACAGATATAAGACTGACTGGAAAGGTCGATCTGTGAGTCATCAGTATAGAACTAGTAGCTGAAGCCATGTGGTTAGCTGAGGTTGCCAAGGGATAAAACACACACACACACACACACACGAGAGGATTAAGGACAAAGCATTCAGGAAGGGAGCAGGAGGGTTGGGTGTGGGGTGGGAGATGCACTTATTAGACTTATGTTCTATTTTTCTTACTTTGAACCCTGAATCCTAGTTTGAAAGTTGACTCATTTTTTTAAGTTGGTAAATGGTGCCTGGATTCCATTCTTTGGGACTCTCTTTTGGTTATAGATATTGAAAAATATGCAGCTCCATGCTGACAGGGAGATGTTTCATAGATTTATCAGGAGGCTGTCTTCCTGTGGGAGAGCTCCAAACACCAGTGTTTTACAGCCAGTGCTGGGAGAGTTGGCAGGCAGAGTGACTGACAACGCATAGTAGAGGTTCTTTACATTTTAGCAAAATGATGTCAACATCTGGAAAAGTTCTAAATCTAATGATACAATATTATAATGCAAAAATCTTTGGAGAATCCTAAAGTTGTCCCCTACCAGGTTGATTAATTGCTAACCTTCATAAATCCACTTGCAGGAGAACAAGTAGAAATTGAATTAAGTATTAAGTAATCCACTGATGTACTTTAATAGCTATATTCCTGTAGCGGTGTTTCCCCAGGATGGCCTACCCTTAAAGGTTCAGGTATGTCTCAATTTCTTTAGTATTGGAAATGAGTACTCAGGTATGTCTTTGTGTGTTGGGGATTGGAATGAAGTAATATTTGTGAGGAAATGTGTTAGAGTGTAGATCGGAGGTGTGTGGGAATACGTTAATATTACATTAGCTCCAGATGCTCAGATTTCGTTTTACAAGGGCCCCATTAGTAATTTGCTGAAAGCTTCATCTAGTGTCTGATCTTAACCCCACTGAAGTCAATGGAAAGATTCCTACTAACTTTGATGATCTTGGGTTCAGGCCCCTACTTTGTATATAAATTGAAAATAAGTGCATGCAACCATAACATCTGCTTGTATTTAAATCTCCTTTTAAAATGTAATAGAATTTAACTATTTGTTGAATTTACCAAAAGCGGCTCAACAAAAGACTACAACTTCACCCTCAAAAACAACTTCCTTGCCTATTCAGAGAGGGAGAACACGTGTGGTCTCCAATCTGACAGAATCATTAATTTACACAGGCTGTTCCTATCTATCAAAATATAGGAGATGAGCAGGACCCGATGGACTGCATTTAGCTCTACTTTTGATCACCCCAGCATTGTCATTATAGATGGCACTGATAGTGATGCCTATAGTTGCCTAACACTTTCTATTATAAGTCCCTGTTTTTAGTTGCTTAAAACTGAGCTGGACTATAACTAATCAGAGTGAAATTTTCCATGCTTGGTCTCTGCCTCACGTTGAATTTCTTCAGAAATTTTCAGCAAAAATGTCCCAGCCATTTCTGAGGTTAGGAAAAGTAGGTCATTTTGACAATATTAAAAAATGTTTCCAGCCATCTCTTTGAAGAGCTCTAGCACTTCCAGGGTGTGGGAGGATAAATTAAAATTTGGTAGGAGGATGGTCCTTGAGTTCTAGTCTCAGCTTGATAATTCTGTGCACATCACAGCACTTCTTACCAAGCATGACCTCACAAGCCAACCCGAGGAGACAAGCAAAGGTTATTTAGCTATGTTGCAGGTGAAGTAACTGAGAGAATGCACAAAGTCACTTCTGGCAGATCTGTGAATAGAAACCAAGGGCCAAATTCTCTGCTGCACTGCTCAAGTGGTGCAAGACAAAAGGCACAGTTGAAGTGTGGGATGAAAGGCAAAGGTGGTCTTATGTCACTTTTTTGCTTCCTAGAATCTGGTGATCCAGGGTCAGTGTCCCTCCCCCAATTCGACATAACTTAGAGGAACCCCAGAGGTTCCTCCAACTTATTGCAGCCTTACTTGGCTTCCTCAGCAGCCTAGGTCTATGGGAGGGCACAAGGGTCCAGGTATTCTCTCATCTCCTCACAACATGTCCCCGTGCTTGAGGCTGAAGGAGGGAGGTAGTGTAGGAATATATATACTGGCCCCACAATTCCCATATACTAGAGAATTTCCCTTGGATTTCCACTATGCTGTCTTTATGGCCCTTGTGCACCATTGGGTCCCGAATATAGCAGATCCAAGTTTCATTCTTAGTCATACTGCCTTTCAGAATGACTAAGCCAAATCTATGTTTTTAGCTGTGTTGTCAGTAGCCAACAGACCACATTCCTCCAGAACCGGGAACAGAACCTAAGAGTCCCAATATGTCACATCTTCCTCCAGTATCTGAGCCTCATACTAGCTACTCCTTTAGCTCCAGTGGTGGAGGTTTGCACTGTGGATTTAAAGATCTTGGATTCCAGCCCTTATGATGAGGGGGTCAATATGGTTTATATAATGGAATTTTTATTTTTTCAGTTTTTGACCAGCTCTACCCCTCACCACAACACAAAGGAACTTTTGTTTCCCTCTGTGTGTCGTAATACCAACCCTTGTTGTCATATCGTTAGTGCAGTTGAATATACCAGCAAAATTATAATTCAACATTGCCGCCCACCGTTGTTGCTAGAGCTGGTCAGAAAATGTCAAAAGGAAATTTTGTTACTGTTCTTCATTAAATTGTTTTAATCATAATATTCTGACCACTTGGCTGTCCTTCATGCTATTATTATTGTTGCTGTTATTTTATTGCAGGGGGTGTAAGGATTCATTCAATTATTAGGGCCCTATTGTGCCAGTGCCTAGTGCAAATAGCACAGTGACATTCCCTGTCCCACAAAGGTCACAATCTGGTATCTATACAACAGGTTAATAGACACAGAAATGGGAGGGAGGGAGAGGGAAGCCGTGGTCACACATTCATTTTCCTATTCTTTGCAACTATATGGATAAAAATGAAAGAAAATATGAAACTGAAGAAGGACCCCATAAATTAACGTTGCTTGTGGTATAAATCATTGAATTTGTATAGCATTTTGCTGAACATGAAAGGGACATGTTAACCATTGTCATTGCACTGTTACTAAGTGTTGAAGGTTCTAAATTGTCATTCTTAACCAGCTTCATAGCTGATGAGCAACAGAACTGGCTGAATTTATCTTTATGAATAATATTTGTTGCAAATGTAGCTTTTTTTCTGCTTACAAACCAATCCTGGTTTCTGTTAATGTATTTGTTATTCCATTTGTAAACATTCTCTGGATAGTTTCAACAGACAGGTTTCATTCTTTGGGTTATCTGCAGTCTGTTCAGTTTGACTTTTTGCTATTCATGGTGAATGGTTGGTCACATAAGTCTCATAGTATTGTTTCTGTTCCCTGAATGGATTATGTTTCAAACAGAGGGAATACAGAAGTTGGTCTGTATCATCTGCATTTGCTTTGGACCTTTCATGTGATGCATTTTGCGTACATGATCTAGGGTAGTGGTGGGCAACCTGCAGCCCACGGGCCGCAGGGGGCCTATCCTGGTAATCCGCTGGCAGGCCGTGAGACAGTTTGTTTACATTGACTATCCTCGGGCACGGCCGCTCGCAGCTCCCAGTGGCTGTGGTTCGCCATTCCTGGTGAATGGGAGCTGTGGGAAGCGGTGGCCAGCATGTCCCTGCAGCCCACGCTGCTTCCCGCGGCTCCTATTCACCGGGAACAGCGAACCACCAGCAGATTACCCTGACAGGCCATGTGCCGCCCACGGGCCGCAGGTTGCCCACGACTGCTCTAGGGTATGAAAGATATTATTTTAATGTAAGAGCTTTGTTCTTAAGACTCACCATGTGGGTCACTAACATTACTATGGCCCTGATCATGCAAACACACATGTGCTTAACTTAAAGTAAGTGGAACTCTGCATGTGCATAGGTGTTTGCAGGGGTGGGGCCTTTATTTGCAGTGGAACCATGCCCACTAAGCCTAGCTATAAACAGCTGGCAATATGGGTTTGTGCATAAAAAGCATGAACACCTTTTAAGTGATTGAGAACAATAGGTGTTTACCTAAGGATCAAGCAGAAGTTTTGTTGAAACAAATAATTTAACAATTCCTCACTTTGATTTATAAGCATATGAATGAAATGTCCTTCCAGTCCAGATGATGATAATTATATGGAAATTCCTCCAGGAAATGACAGTAAGTGTTGGAACGCTTTCAGAAATGTGGAAATCAAGGGACTATTTTAATTAATTTATAAGAGCAAGATCCATGCCTGAGATTTTTTAAATGCACAAATTCAAACTTGTGGCTACAGTACTTCATCTAAAGAAGAATATTATACTTCAGTTCCAATTCAGTCCAAAGGAAAATTGAGCACATTGTTAATATATCCCCATGGCATCCCCTTGATAGCAGAATCCATATAAAATCAGCATTTGCTCTTTGCAAAAGCCACTGGCTAGAATGCTTGTTTGGTATTTGCTGCATTTTTTCTGATATCCAAGTGTAATGAAAAGGCTTTCATAACTCACATAGTGGATGGGCAACATCTAAAGACACTGACACAGCTTTCGTCAGCTGTGATCCATATGGTAGCAAAGCAGAGAGTAGCATGATATACCAAGTTAGAATAAGGAAGCATTTGGCAGCAGAGTAGCTAAATTGGAACCACAGCTGATCTCAGCAGCAGTCAGACAGGATCAGTTTTCTGCTTGGCATGGACAGGACGGTAGGAAAGGATGGAAAGGCTCAGAAAAGTTACTCTTTAAAAATGTCACTTTTGTACTCAGCAGACCTGTTAACTTCAATGACAAAACCAGGCCCTCTCAGAGGTCTAGAGCCCCGGGCCACTTCCAGCTTTTGAGGCCCCTAGCCATAATAAAAATAATTTAAAATAAAATTACGATGCATGAAAATAAGGCACCAAAAAAGAGTGAGACATAATTTGAATAATTTTTTTATTTAACAAATGCTTTTCTAACCCTTTTCCTGTGCAAATGCACTAATTATTGAGGGAAAATCTAGCTTTTGTACAATGTCACAGTTGATATTAAGCATGGCGAGCCCATTCAAATGCTCTTGTCCCATAATTGAATGGTGATAGTTCTTTACTTGCTTCAACACATTGAAGATGCATTCAACTGAAGCCACTGATGTAGGCAAAGTGACAGAAATATGCAATTCAATGGTAATATTAGGAAACACCCCAGAGAGTCCAAGTTTGAGTATTTCTTGAAGCAATTCCTTTGGCTTGCAATCCAATTAAAAGTTTGTGGAATATATTCATTTAGGAAGATGACCTCGTCACTGAGATCTTTTGAGACTTCTTTGTTGTGCTGTTGCTGAAATTGTTCAGCTGCAGAGAGTAGATCTTCATTACTCAGTCTGTTGAACTGCCAAAGAAACCCCAAAAAGGTACAAATTAGTCACAGTGACTCAAATCAATGTGTAAGACCTGATTGAATAGTGTCAATGATGACAAGGAAGACATTGACCCTATAATGCTGCTCAGCATCGGATACAGTAGGTAAGTTGCAATTGGTGGAGAACTCAGATGAAATGCCAAAATTCTGTACTACTAATTATGACTTGGTCAGGATCGCATCCCATTGTTCATGAATCTATTGAATGTCATTGATAAGACTTTCAATGTTATCCCTCTCAACATCAAGTGTAGTATTGCAAGCTTCAATTACCCGAGTAGTTTGGTGGATCATTGTAAGTATTTTCATCCACAAAGATGACATCAGAATGCATTCAAATTTGGACATGTGCTTCTGAATAGACTGAAGTTCAGTTGGAGCCTGTGCAGTGAGAGTGAGAGATTCAAGCTCATTTAAAGCCTTCCTCACCGAATTCAAATGGTGTGCAACTGGTTGAACACCATCAATCCATGCAGACCATCTAGTTTTGGACATCCCATGCAGTGAAACAGGAAGATATTGCTTCAGAATTTCTCACCTTTGTGGACTGCTACTGAAGAGATTGTATATTTGCTGAACAGTTCCAAAGTAAGTAATTGCCTCCTTGCATGATTCAGCACAGTCAACATCTACAAGGTTTAGTGTGTGGTTTCCACAGCTGGGAAAAATACAGTTTGAATTATGCTCAAGCAGAACTGCTTGTACAACTTTGTACTTCCCAGCCATATTAGGACCATTGTCATAAGCTTCACCAACGCAGAAAATCTAACTTAAAACTTTCTAAAATTGCTAGTACTTGAGCAGCAATTTCTTTTCCAGTTTTTCTCGTGAAATTATCAAACAAAATAAACCTTTCTTCAATTGAAAATGTTGAGCTGTCTACAATCTTAACATATAGAATAACCATAGCAGTCTGTTCCTTGTGAGAACAATCTGGAGTGGCATCAACAATGATTGAAAAATACTTGGCGTTTTGAATCTCATCAAGAATTGTTGTTTGTACGAATGACCCACATAGTTCAATAAACTCATTTTATATGCGTATGGAGAGATAATGGACTTGCATGCGCTTTTGACGCTCTTGCTATTCTCGAACACATTTAACATGCTCTGATAAAAGTGGGTCATATTGGCTGAGGAGCTCAACTATGCCAAGAAAGTTTCCATTTGCACGATCACCAGTATGTTGTCTGGAACCAAAGAAAGCCAATCCCCGCTCAGAAAGAAAAAGGATGACATTCAGGATGAGCTCAAGAAGCTTTTTCCAGTTATTAGTTTCTGTAGAGAATTCAGGCAAGAGTAAATTCTCAACTGAACTTTCAGCTGATGCTGCCCTACTGGCTGATTTCCATGAAATATAGTTTTCTTTGTGTGACGTTGAACTCTCATTTGATGGTATTCAGTCTTTCAACTTCCTCCAGCCTCTGTTGATGCTCCATCCTGATTGATCAGAGAGAACTGATGCACTTGCAGCACTTTTGTTCAAAATGAAGCAGTGGTGAACAGTACAAAGATTGTTTTTCTGTACTCCAGCATAACCAGTCTCTTGCGCAGATCTCACTATTGTCCTCATGTTCAGGTATTGGCATTGAAATATCACCTATTGCAGTTGCAGAGTTTTCATTATCTGTAGCATTGTTTGTTGGGTAAGGTGTGTTTACCAGTGGTTGGAGAAATAAAGTTATTGGCTTTGAGCTCTTAGCTGCTGCTTCACTCAGTTGTTTTTGCTGTGTCTTGCTTGCACCACTTCCAAATCTCTTCTTCATAGAGATCTATCTGGTAATATGTAGCCTATCCACACTTGAAATATTCTGCTGTAAATAAGTAGCTTATCTATGCTTGAAATCTTCTACTATAAACATGTACACAAATGCTGAAAAGACTTAAAATGAAGGAATACTAATTAAGAACACAAAATGAAACAGTCAGACAGGTTATTATTCTTATCACTGAATCAAAACTCAAGCACGCAAGGTATAATATAACGGGCTGAGCTGAAGACAAAGGGATGACATATATATAGTAAACACAGACACAGATACAAACAGAGGGATAATGTCCAAAAATTTCAAACATGTGTCCTCACGAAACTCACTGTACAAGGTTGTCCTCACAAGTTTTCACCTTCAATCTGGGCCTATATACTACGAAAGCCTATGATGATGGCCAAGCTACCAAGCTAGGGCTCAACCAACCAACCAACCAACCAACCAACCAACCAGTCACCTCTGTTAGCTACCATATGAAGATAATAATGAGGAATTCTCAGACATAAATAGTTCCTTAGTCAACTAGACGTAAAACTATAAAGACACTAAAATGTAACAATTCTCCACCTTTCAACACGCACTTGATCCAGCACCAGCCACTAGTAGTGGTTTGTTTATATAATCAGCTGATCTGAGAGGACACGTTCATCACCGTCCAATCTTGTGCCATCAGAACCAATATATTTTTATTAATATTTATGAACATTTTCAACTCTTTAATATGACAAACTCTAAATCCGTTAACAAAAAATTGTCTTCTACCAAATCACATCTCTTATTAGCTAAAATTTGCAGCTCTAAGCTGAGAGTGTGTCACACTTTGGTTCGATAAGAATGCGCATAAAAACAAGTTGCGAAACTTATCAAATGCCAAAAAATTAACAATTGTCTAAATTTGAGGCCCCCTTTGAGCTTGAGGTGCAGGCCAAATGGCCCTCCTGCCCTCCTCCCCCTCCCCCCCGATTGGCCCTGGAACTGTGGCTTGGTTTACCCTACAAACTTATGTTGGTATAATTATGTTGCTCAGGGGTGTGGAAAATCCCTGAGCAATGCAGTTATACCAACCTAGCCCCTGGTGTATACAGTGCTCTTGTCAACAGGAGGGTTTCTTCTGTCAATATAACTACCTCCTCTCACGGAGGTGGATTACCTATGCTGGCAGAGGCAACGTCTTCACTGAATGCTACAGTGGTGCTGCTGCACTCATGCAGCTGTGCCACTGCAGAACTGTTAAGTGTAGACAAGCCCTAAGTTTGTCGTGCTTTTTTACTTCTGCTAGCATTGTAAGCACACAGCTAAGATTGAGTGAGCTCAGGATTCTGTTCCATCTTGTGCACCAGCAACAGAATTATTTACTAAATTCAACCTCTTACACCTCTTACAGCCATGTTGACCTCTGTGCAAACCCTGCCTGAGTCTTGCAATATTTGGCATCTTTATTAAAGTATCAACTCCTGGAGTCAAGTGATTACATAAGAATATTGGATTTTGTTGTTTAAAAAAAAGTTTCTAGCCCTTATGGTTGCCCAGAAAAGCTTGAAAAGGTGACTCAGGCATACCCTTAAGGTTCAGAAACCAGAAGACAAATAAAAAGTACCCCTATCCTCCCAAAAAAATCTCATGACTTTTAAGTCAGTCGCAAAATTTTTGAATGCTTGAGTTGGTAATACTGTGATGGAAATGAGGTTGCATTGGTGTTATTGAGGGCATAATTGGAAGAAAATGGAGTTTTGCAGGTATAACTGAGGCCTACTCTGGCTTGCAGAACCCTTGTTAATGGTGATGATGCACAAGAAGGAAATAATTCAGTTTTGATTCTCCGAGCCCCGGCTGAGTTTGCAAAGCTGGTAGTTAGAAAAACAAAAACATATTTTTACTTGTAAATGGAGCACATTTGATCTGGAAGTCATCGAGAGGCAATAAACATGGGAACTCACATGGGAAATTGCCAGTTTTTGGCTGAACTTGCAAGGTTTTACACTCAACTTGATGGAATTTCTCTGTTTGGATGTAACACAATAACTTTTGAATGCTGCATCTGACAAATTCCAAAATTTCAGGGAATGTTCTATGCAGTGTTGTTGTAGCTGTGTCATTCCCAGAAGAGCTCCATGTAAGCTCTAAAAATTGTCTCTCTCACCAACAGAGGTTGGGGAGACAAAATGGGTGAGTAATATCTTTTATTGGACCAACTTCTGTTGGTGAGAGAGACAAGCTTTTGAACCACAGAGAGCTTTTCGTCAGGTCTTGGAAAAGTACTCCCAGGGTCACAGCTAAATGCAAGGTGGAACAGATTGTTTAACATAAGTAGTTAGCATAAGGTAGAGTGGCCTGTTAACATCTCTGCAGTCATAGGACAGGCCATGATTTTTAGTGTCTATCAGAATTATGAATTTAAGCTCCCAGGCTCATCTTTTGAAGGTGTTGTGCAAGTTTCCTTTGAAGATGAGGACTGACAGGTCAGATATGGAGTGATCATTCTGTAAAAAAGTGATGGGGTGTTTTTGTCTTATCATTTTCCTATGGGAGTTCATTCGAGAGCATAGTGATTGTGTGGTTTTACACACAGAATTGTTATTGGGGCATTTAGTGCACTGGATGAGCTATATCAGATGTTGTGATAGGCATGTGTAAGACCCCTGGATCTTGAAAGGTGTGTTGTGGAGGGGTGTTGATCGTTGTAACAGTGGAGATATGTCTGCAGGTTTTGCATCTGTTGTTCTGGCGGGGTCTGGTGCCTCTTTGAGTTGATGTGTCCTGGTCTTTGGGGAGCTTGCTTCTAATTATGAGCTTGGAGAGTTAGGGGGATTGTTTGAAGGCCAGAAGAGGGAGTTCAGCGAAGATTTCTTTCAGGATGGGGTCCCCATAGAGTATGGTTTGTAGTTGTTTGGTGATACCCCATATAGATTGGTCCAATAAAAGATATTACCTCATCCACCTTTTCTCTCAGGGAATGTTCTAGGTATCAGTGGTCACAACCTACTGATCTTGGTGAAAACTGGAAAACCAGAAGTGGAAGATGAGGGACATACAAAGCCCCTGGCAGCTTCTACCTGCGTAATTGTCTACATATGAAAGAACCGGTTGATGGCAGACATTAACATAATCCAGCATAAGAATATTCCTCATTTTAGCTCTACCCATCCTCTCAGTACAGTTTAAAAATGGTGACAACCTGAAAAAAGAGATAAGAAGAGATAAGGAAGGAATACCCCGGCTTGTCTGTGTGTGTGTGTGGGGTGGGGGCGGTGAATGCGGGGGCCATGTTTTGAAGGGAAGAATGGGGGGGCACACCACAGGCCCTGTCATGGAGTAAGGGGTGGGGTTCCAGGGAGACCCTTAAATAGAAGGAGATAGGAGGGTGGCTTGTGGGAAAGAATGGGGAGAATGCAAGTAGCCCCTGCTGTGTATAGAAACAACAAAGAGGGTGACCCTCTAGCTAGTCACTTTTAAATGTACAACTACAGTGTAATATTGAATACACCAAACAATGAAAAGAACCCTCCATCCCACCCCCAAAAGAATAAGTGCCCATAAAACTAAACACAGGGAGAATAAAAAAATCTATGTGCCTACATGTCAGTAATACTAATAGGTACTGGTAGCTTATACATCAAGGCAATCATTGTAGTTCAAGAGGAAAATATAGATTTTGAGTGTTTATCATACCACCCTTGTCTTTCCTTCATAAGGGCCTGATCCAAAGTCCATAGAAGTCAATAAGACTCCAATTGAATGGGCTTTGGATCAGACCCTATGTGATTAAGAAATCCAACTAGTAAATTCCCCACCTCTGGGAGTATCGTGGCTGGGATGTTTTGGGACTAGCAACAAAAAGGGAACTCCAGTAGTTCAGGGGAAAAGAAAGATGATGGGCTTCAGTTCTGAACACTGGAGTAGTCTTTATTTTCCATTTAAATCTCTGCTTCCCTCTCTCAGCTCCACATTGGACACCTTATTAGAACCAGCAGGGCTAAACGGCAGAGCAAAAGAGAACTGCATGAAAACATTCAGAATATACAAATGCCACTTCCAATAATATAAAACAAAACCAATTTCCTTTAAAGATTCCAGTTTGTCAAACACTGCAGTGAATTATGTCCTGTTGCATTAAGAGCTAAGAACAGCAACTGGCTCACTCTAGCCATCGCTTACACGTATGTTCGGATGTAAGTCTGGATTGAAGTGAAAGCAACAAAATTCTGCAGGCAAAAACAATTCAGTTTCCCACTCTGCCCACAGTATATACTGGGCTGAATTAATGCACAGACACTCTGGTTCCCAAACTTGGTTCACGGCTTGTTCAGGGTAAGCCCCTGATGGGCCGTGAGATGCTTTGTTTACCTGACCGTTCGCAGGTACGGCCGCCCGCAACTCCCAGTGGTCGTGGTTTGCCATTCCCAGTAAATGGGAGCTGTGGGAAGCCGTGGCTGGCCCATGCCACTTCCTGCAGCTCCCATTGGCCAAGAATGGTGAACCGCGGCCACTGGGAGCTGCGATTGGCCGAACCTGCAGACATTCAGGTAAACAAAAGCATCTCGCAGCCCGCCAGGGGCTTACTCTGAACAAGTCATGAATCGAGTTTGGGAGCCCCTGGTCTACACGTAAAAGGCTTTGCGGGTATAAATGTACCTGTAGAGCTATAGTGGGAACCCCTCCCGAGTGGAGATGTAGCTTTTGCTGATATAGTTTAAACCAGTTCTCCAGATAAAATAAGCAAAAGCCCTTTTTTAAAAAATTTTTTGGCCAGTGTAACTGCTTCTAAATGAGGACTTTTTCTGGCACTGCTATGCTGATTAGGGTGGTGATTTTTTTCACACTCCTAACCCACATAGTTATGTTGGTAAAACATTCTAACAGAGACCAGGCCTCAAAGTACCTCAATCAGACCTTAAGTACGTAACTTGGGGTTTCAATTGTTACAAATATATATTCTCTCCATTTATCTGATTTGAAAAGATGCTGTTAAGTAGATTAGTTCCCAAATTCATGTTTTATTAATTTTTTTTACAAAAGCTACATATATTATGGATTTTAAAGTTTTCTTAGTAGTTTTTTTTTAAATATTGAAAAAACCCAGCATTTAAAAAATATTCAGTCTTTGCTCTGCAATGTTGGAAATACAAAGACAACAATATTGTGCTAGTACTGCATAAGCAAACCATGCCGCCTGGTTAGTTTATGGTCCATGCTAAATGAAACACAAAAATAATGCCAACATCATAAATGGAGAAAAATTTTGAATAGCATCAGTTTATGGAACAACAATACACAATTTCCAGTACCCAACTACTAACACTGCACTGCATTATGGAGTCTCAGGATGTCCTAGTCTGCCTAATTGTAAATAAGATTGTTGATAAAATATCTTAGGGTACGTCTATACTTACCTCCGGGTCCGGCAGTAAGCAATCGATCTTCTGGGTTTGATTTATCGTGTCTTGTCTAGACGCGATAAATTGATCCCGGATCGATCACGGAAGTGCTCGCCGTCAACGCCGGTACTCCTGCTCCGCGAGAGGAGTACGCAGAGTCGACGGGGGAGCCTGCCTGCCGCGTCTGGACCCGCGGTAAGTTCGAACTAAGATACTTTGACTTCAGCAAACGAAGTGGGGGGTTAGTGTGGACCAGGCCTTTGGTTTCTGAAGAAAACGTGATCTTGACAAAGGCCCAAATCCAAGGTAGATAGTTCCTGGGAGAAATGACCAAAGGGAGCCTCAAAAAAATTAAAGAGATGGCCACAAGTCCACATCAAATATTTTGCCACTAAATGAGAAGTCTTACAAAGATGCTGGTACATTATACTCTGGCTAGTCTCTGAATCGCAGATATGTCCTATCACATATCTCTTTGATGCACAACAAGTATTTTTTTTATGCACTTTGGCCTTTATGTTCTTTTTGAGAAGAGATGCCATTATTTATTTGTAAAGATCCTATGACTGTAGATTTTTGTAGGAATTGACATTGAAAAAGAAAGCCTAAAGGTTAACAGTCTTCTTGAAGTACTAAGACAAATTATTTAAAAAAATAAATTAACATCCAGAAGACCTGGGGGGTTTTAAGACAGCATTAAAACATTTGTACAACTCATCCCAGGATAATTTAAATTGTCCCCAAAACAATTTCTTAATTTATTTCCTGTTCTAAGTGAAATAGGAAATAAAAGTAGCTCTGATGGAAATGCATTGGGCCATGCAACTCAGCCCAAATAAACGCCTTTTATTTTTCTTGCCTTTTCTAAACTAACCAAGAGTTTATCTGTCTCCATTCAGAATTCTATTGCAGTGCTCATTCTGCTACACATACACAATGAACATTCGGTGTGCGTGTCTCAACACAGGGAAACATAAGGCATTTATTATAAATGAATTCCAAATAATTAGTGTAGGAGATCATAAAATGTGCATAGAAAAAAAACCCTTGCCTGAGACATATTGCAAGCAGGAGGGGGTCCAGGACATTAATGGGAAATCTGCACTACTGCTAATCCCTTAGGGCTCCTGCTACAGGTGGTTCATATTTCTGGAGCAGAAAAGTATGCGGTATTAAATGGAAACTTTCTCTTAAAAATTTTCCACTACACCATTTCAGCATTAGACTCTCCTTACTATATCATTCTTGAGAGGGTGGGCAATTATTATTATTATTTATACCTCATTTTGAAAAAGCACTGATTTTTATAGACCCCCCCCCCCATTCCCACCCAATTTAAGAACCATTTCCTTTGCTGGATTACAATGGAACACAAAGCAACAAAAGCCATGAGATAATGACAGTTGGAGTCAAGAGCTAATGAAGGGGAAACAAAAGATGTTAAAAAGGAATGTGTTAGCCCCTAAACTGAACAATCTTGCTTTGTTGGTCTGTGGCCCAAGCTTGGCTATACTGCAGTGTTGTTGTTTTTCTAGGAATTTGCCAGGTGTTACAGTTTTCAACAAATACTTCATAGAAAATTTTAGAAAATATTCTATTCAGGACAAAAAAAACCCAACAACCACCCTATGTCATACACCGCCAACCCCCACTCCAGAACACACACCCTTCCATGGCTACATCTACACTACAGGGGGGAATCGATTTAAGATACACAAATTCAGCTACGTGAATAGCATAGCTGAATTCAACGTATCGCAGCCGACTTACCCCGCTGTGAGGACCGCGGCAAAATCGACCTCCGCGGCTTCCTGTCGACGGCGCTTACTCCCACCTCCGCTGGTGGAGTAAGAGCGTCGATTAGGGGATCGATTGTCGCGTCCCAACGGGACGCGATAAATCGATCCCCGAGAGGTCGATTTCTACCCGCCGATTCAGGCGGGTAGTGTAGACATAGCCATAGTTGATTAGTAGGGTCATTTGCATAAAAACAAACTATTTTTTCCCCCTAAAGCGTTTATCTGTTCTTGCTATTTGTCCTCCAGAAGTTAACCACATGCTTTGCTGAAGCAGGGCCATAGGGAAGAAATAGTTCTGGAACATTGGGAAGGCCCCATGAAAGAGAAGTCACTGGGGTATCGCGCTGAACAGTGGTTGGTTCGAAGGAACATGTCTTTGGGCAGAACGTTGTTCCAAAATTTTGGCAAAGCTCAAACGTTTTAATTTCTGTGAGGCTGATTCCCTCTATGAAAAAGACTTGCCTTTAGGAAGTGCAGTCGTGGCACAGCCAGGGTTCCCTGAATTTAGCCATGGGCATGCTAATGCCATTATCCATCTCATGTGGTGTTACAGAAGAAAGAGCGGTAAAATGTTTAGTACTGTGGGTTTTCAAATTGTCCAGTAAATGAGGTTATAAAATAAATAAATAAATAAATTAGTTAACACAAAAAAGTTGATAAAAATTTATTGGGCCACAAAAAAGCAAAGTAAAGTTATGAAACATTAACAGACCATCTTAAAAACTTTCCAGTGCTTTTAAAAGCCTAAACAGGACTGTGATAATGAAGTGACCATTGAAATATGAGCACCAGGGTAGGACCATTAAACCAAATGTTGAATGGTGCTATGCCTTTATATGTTTACAGGAAAACACCCTAGAGAAAGTATATTGTAACAACTTGAATCTTGCTGCTTTTTGTTCAACACTCATTAAAATCTTTTTATAAAATGTACAGATATTTCACTTCTGCTAATAGCCATTTTTCAGCAGTTCTACATGAACAGAATCTTGATGTCTTTATACTAGAAATGTCACAGTTACACCCGCAGGTGTGTAAGCTGCTTATTCAAATTTACAGGCTCACTGTTTATCTTGGGCCTGATCCAAAGCTTACTGATGTCAATAAGTGTCTTTCCATTAATTTCAGTGTGCTTTTGATCAGGCCCTATGTGTATCATGATTGCCACTGAGTTGATTGCACAAAGGACTCACTGACTTTTAAGAATTTATAAACGAGCTTCACTGTTTTGGGAAAGTCATGTGGCTATTTGTGAGCTTCAGGGGCAAAGACTGGTATGTTACTAACTGGGCACTACATACCATGGGATGATTTCACTCATAGACTTTAAGGCCAGAAGGGGTCATTATGATCAACTAGTCTGACCTCCTGAACATTGCAGGCCACAGAACCTCATCCACCCATTCCTGTAATAGACCCCTAACCTCTGGCTGAGTTAGTGAAGTCCTTAAATCATGATTTAAAGACTTAAATTTACACAGAATCCACCATTTACTTTAGTTTAAACCTTCAAATGACCCATGACCATGCTGTAGAGCAGGGGTCGGCAACCTTTCAGAAGTGATGTGCCGAGTCTTCATTTATTCACTCTAATTTAAGGTTTCGCGTGCCAGTAATACATTTTAATGTTTTTAGAAGGTCTCTTTCTATAAGTCTATAATATATAACTACATTATTGTTGTATGTAAAGTAAATAAGGTTGTTAAAGTGTTTACGAAGCTTAATTTAAAATTAAATTAAAATGCAGCACCCCCCGCCCCGGACTGGTGGCCAGGACCCGGGCAGTGTGAATGCCACTGAAAATCAGCTCGTGTGCCGCCTTCGGCACATGTGCCATAGGTTGCCTATCCCTGCTGTAGAGGAAGGTAAAAAACCCCAGACTCTCCACCAGTCTGACACAGGGAAAATTCCTTCCTGATCCCAAACATGGTGATCAATTGGATCCTGAGCATGTCAGCAAGACCCAACAGCCAGACACCTGGAAAAGTGCCCAATCTCCAATCATTGGGGATATTTGCTACTAGCAGTCACAGATTGGCTATATGCCATTGTAGGCAGTCTCATCATACCATCCCCTCCATAAATTTGTCATGCTCAATCTTGAAACTAGTTAGGTTTTGTGCTCCCACTTCTCTACTTCCAGAACTTCAATCCCCTGATGGTTAGAAACCTTCATCTGATTTCAAGCCTAAGCTTGTTGATGGCCAGTTTATATCCATTTGTTCTTGTGTCCACATTGGTGCATAACTTAAACAACTACCCTCCCTCCCCAGGGCCGGCTCTGGCTTTTTGGCCGCCCCAAGCAAAAAAAAAAAAAAAACCTGCGGCGTGGCTGGAGCGCGGGTGCAGGGGGACCGGCTGGGGAGAAGGAGGAGGAGGAAGCGGGTGGGAGAGAGAGAGAAGAGGGCGGCCAGGGCTACAGCAGGGTTGCTGCCACGCGGTCCCTCCCTCTGCGCCACCTCCTGTCGCCTGCCGTGAGGGTTCCGCTCCGGTCGGCGGGGAGGGAAGGAAGAGGACTGCCCTGCAGGGCGCTCTGGTTCTCCACGCCGCTGCCCCCTACAGGGCGGCCGGAGCGGAACAACAACAACAAAAAAGCGGCTGTGCTGCCCTAGGATTGGGCAGAATGCCTCCTCGAACAATCTGCCGCCGCACGCACCAGCTTGCTCAGCTGGTGCCTGGAGCCGGCCCTGTCCCTCCCTGGTATTTATCCCTCTGATGTCTTTACAGAGAGCAATCATATCTCCCCTCAGCCTTTGTTTGGTTAGGCTAAATAAGCCAAGCTCTTTGATTCTCCTCTCATAAGGTAGGTTTTCCATTACTTGAATCATTCTAATAGTTCTTCTCTGTATCTGTTTCAGTTCGAATAAATCTTTCTTAAAAATGGGAGATCAGGATTGCACATAGTATTCCAGATAAGGGTTCACCAGTGCCTTGTATAATGCTATACTGTATAATGTATAGTATAATGTACTAATCCTACCCTGTCTCTACTGTAAATATCTCCCCTGATGCATCAGAGGACTGCATTAGCCTTTTTCATGGCCGCATCACATTGGCAGCTCATAGTTGTCCTGTGATCAACCAATACATCCAGGTGTTTCTCCTCCTCTGTCACTTCCAACTGATAAGTCCTCGGCTTATAGCAAAAATTCTTGTTGTTAGTCCCTAAGTACATGACCTTGTGTGATGCTGTATGATTGAATATGATCATTTATATTATTGATATTACCACTGTTATACAGGTGCAACAAATCTTGTACAAAATATGTCATATAAAGTGTCAATGGAGAAGTTATGATTTGCTAGGTATATGATGATTATCCTGTTTATGTGCATGTATTATCTTTCCATCTGAAGTTATGAATATTGGCTATGTACTGGTATCTTATACCTGTGTTGTATTCCTAGGTAACACCCACCAGATAGGATTTACATTGGTGCCAAACAGCTGGGACACTTAGCTCTCACAATGGGCTTTTCCCACCCAAATAGCTTTTCCTGCGGATGCCTCAGACTCCAAGGGGCCAATGGCCACCCACTGTGAGTTATCAAAGCATGTGACTTTCCACAAACAGAGGCTGTGGGCTTTGTTTGGGACATTAAAATTCCATGTACATGGCAGAGGATGTAAAAGGATCTCTGAAACATCTTCATTTTGTCATTTTCTGGTTCATTTCTCTGGACTGGATTTCTAACAAGGAAGCTTTGGACAAGGACTGATGACCCCCAATATGTCTCCAGAGAGACTTTTGTAAGATAGCAGTTTACTCCATCACTGCTATGATCCTGATATATGAACACCTTGAATTCCCTTTTATGTATCTGAAATATTAGCCATTATAACTCACTTCTTTTATTTTATTATTAAACCTTTAGTTTTTAATTACTAAAGGATTGGCATCAGCATGATTATTGGGCAAGATCTGAGTTATATATTGTCCTGGCTAAATGGCTGATCTCTTGGGATTGAAAGGACCCTATATATTATGAAATTGTTTTTCAGTAACCACTCATCATAAAGTCCAGTGTCCGAGTGGTAAGCCCTCGGCTGGAATGCCTAAGGAGACTTCATTTTTTATTTCTTTTTTACCAGTGTGGTGATAGAAAAATTTACTTTTGTTACTGGCTTGGTATAATCTAATGATAGAATAACCACCAGTTTGGGATGAGTCTGCCCTATTTCTCAGCAGTTTGTCTTGGATTTGGCATTCTCAGTTGTGATCCACTGAGACCTGGAGAAACCTTGCCCTTTAAACTATTACATTTCAGCCCATTTCTATTACTCAAGTTTTCAAGGTCATCCAGCTCTTCTTGTATGATATTCTGGTCCTCCTCCATGTTGGCAATGCCTCCCAAAAGTACATTTTATTTTGATTTAATATTTCTCTCTCTCTCTCATATATGTATGAGAGAGAGAAATATTAAATATGTGTGTATATATATATATATATAACACTTCTATATAAAACACAAACCTTGATGTGTGTATCCTGATTAAAAATTCCATGGGATTCTTAAGAAAACATGATCTTTCCTGCCACATGAAATGGAAAAATTAAATACATCAAAGTATCATAGAAAAAAACAACCTACTTGCACATTATCTTTAAAATTAAATATATAATTTTAAGGTATTGCTTAATTGTTTAGTAATGAAAAATATATAATACTATATTTTGTAAGAATGCACAGCTAATCAAGAATGAAAGATTGTTAAACTTTGGGCCATTAGGTTGCAAGTCAGAGAATGGCAGTTCCATCTAAGATAATTGGAAGTCACCAGATGGCAGTATTGCAGATGGTCTTGGTTATTTTGTGTATCTGAATGTAGAGGAATTAGATCCTGGAGAAATATTTATTATCAACTATGCTGCACTTCTTTTTACAAGCTGAGTATATCACCACTAAATTCTGTTTTACCTATGTTGTTAATCTGATTGATTGATTGATTGCGTTGTGAGGTATCATTCGAAAAGTCTTGATCTGCTAAACATTAATATTTCAGTGGATTGTATGTGCTATCATCCTATGTGCAGTTAGGAAATCTTGCTATGTGTGAGTTACTAAAGTATGATGTAAGGCTGGAAACACCCCAAGCCAGCCTTTCAGGTACAAGAACGGAGTAGCCAGACAGTGTTAATTGCTGTCATCAACACCCATCAAGGGAAGAATCCACTAACACAAACTCTGTATTAGGAAGCCTCCTCAGAGAAAGCACAGAAGCAATGGAGACTGTTTGGCCAATGAGGCTATATCCCTCACATGCATAGACTTTCCAGCAAGCTGGAAGAAACTATAAAAGATGGAGTTTGACATCATGACTTGTCTTCATTCCGCCACAAGTCAGCACCTGAAAGAACCTCTGGAAGAAAAATGACTTCGAACGGGGAGGGGAACCCAGGCTCTCTCCCCCCGAAAACACACTGTCTCTTTCCCCCCCCTCCATACACACACACACACTCCCTGTCACACACTCTTCCCCCCACTTCAGTTGAAAAGCAGCCGGCAATGTAGTAGGATGCCCATGGAACAATGGGATTGGGAAAGCTGCATCATATGATGCTGTGCTTGTCCCATGAAGCATTGCAAACCTTTCCCAAAGCACCCTGTGGCCAGTTGCACAGTGGGATTGCTACCACAGTTCACTGCTGTGTTTGCCATTGCAAGAGCTGCTAATGCGAATGCTCCAGCGTAACAAGGAGCACAATGTGGACACTCAACAGTGGTTTAATTCCAGCACTTAATAAAAATGGTATTACTTGTTGCACAGAAACTTGCCAGTGTAAACGTACCCTGTGCCTCAAGAATCCGTAAGCCTACCTGTATCATCAGTCAGGGTGAGACACTGCTTGAGTCATATCTTATCTAGTATACTAGGCTTAGATCGTGTTTTTCTTTATCTGCTAGGTAATCTACCTTGATCTGTTTGCTATCACTTATAATCACTTAAAATCTATCTATCTGTAGTTAATAAATCTATTTTATATTTTTTACCTAAAACAGTGTGGTGTAAATGAAGTGATCGAGGAGGGGAAAATTCAGCTCAGTTAGCAAAGGCTTTGTGCATATTCTTTTCCACATCAAGGGAGGGGACGGACTGGGGTAATAACTTACATATATTGGTCAGGTTTTTTACCAGGGCAGGATGGTACAGCTCCAGGGTCCTAGGCTGGGGAGCTGGGGATATTATGGCTGAAGCCTCTCTATTGTTTCATGCAGTGACTGGCAGAGCATTCATGAACACAGCTGGGTGTGGCCCCTGCCTGTGGATGTTGGTATGAGTGCAAACTTGGAGGGCTTTGCAGCTTGTGACAACATCACAGTGCTAAGAGGGAACCCAGAGGGCTCAGCTGCTCCCCAGTTCCAGGTTGCACCCCCAGGGTGGGGAGGAGGGACCCATCACAATTTGCTTCTTAGATGTGGCTACAACCTATGGGTTATACCCACAGGCGCAAAGAAAAACATGTGGTATGAAAATTTTACATCACCGGACTGTAAAAAAGACTCCTTTAAATAGAGAAATTAGGAAGCTTCTAGATAGACGGGGTACGTGGTTCCACATACCCCCCTCCACACTATTGGTTTTTTTAAACACCCAGATCCCCCAATATGGAGCCCAACAACTTGTGTTTGACTAAAGCATATCTTCCAGAAATATGTGAGATTAGCATAGTTTACTCATGTACACTGCACATTCCTTGCTTGCATAGTTGAATGGAGCACATGTTATATACATACTGTGACAGACCCAGACCAGTGGGGTACAGGAGTCTGGTAGAGGGCAAATATACTGGTCACTGGATGAGTAGTTTTCTGTTTCCTGAGTGACCAGAGAAGGGGCTGCACTAGAGTAATCAGGAACCTGCTAGAACCAATTAAGGCAGGCAGGCTAATTAGGACACCTGGAGCCAATTAAGAAGAAGCAGCTAGAATCAATTAAGGCAGGCTAATCAGGGCACCTGGGTTTTAAAAGGAGCTCACCTCAGTTTGTGGTGTGAGTGTGAGGAGCTGGGAGCAAGAGGTGCTGAGAGTGAGAGGGTGTGCTGCTGGAGGACTGAGGAGCACAAGTGTTATCAGACACCAGGGGGAAGGTCCTGTGGTGAGAATAAGGAAGGTGTTTAGAGGAGGCCATGGGGAAGTAACCCAGGGAGTTGTAGCTGTCATGCAGCTGTTACAGGAGGCACTATAGACAGCTGCAGTCCACAGGGCCCTGGGCTGGAAACTGGAGTAGAGGGTGGGCCTGGGTTCCCCCCAAACCTCCCAATTGACCTGGACTGTGGGAAGGTCTCTGGGCTGTTCCCCAATCCACATGGTGAATCTCTGAGGCAAGAAAATCTGCCAATAAGCGCAGGACCCACCAAGATAGAGGAGGAATTTTGTCACAATACATAATTTATGGCTTATTTTCCCCTATATTCTCCATTGAAAACATGCAAAATCAAGCTCAGTCTATGAGAAAAGCAGTGAGCATACACAAATCTCCCTACACTCATGAGGCCTGCTCTATGTTAGAGTCACTATCAACAACACCCCTGTGTATATATAAGCCAATGTTATACCTCCCTCATCCAGGATATTATATGAGTGTGTTACATAGAAAGGTACTGAACTTTGAGGCCAGTTTCATGAGATTTTTTTATCTGCATCAGATTTGAAGGAAACCAAAATGTGCTGTTAAAGGTGAAGTATTCTAGCTTGACAGCTAGTCCAAAGGTCTGTGGTTGGATGCACCAGAACTGCATCTTTTAGAGATCTTGTGTGCTTTAGGGACACTGACACACGCAGTTCAGAGACATTTCTGCTTGAAAAGTATTTTTCTCAGTGGATTATGGTGTTCCATTTCTAAAGGGTTTTAAGAAGTTCAAAAGCTGCCTCTTTTGCCTTTAAAGCAAGTCCCAAGGTGCAATAATCTCAGAAGTTAGCATTATGAATATACATCCTCTGAGCTGCATCTATTTCATTTGATTCTTTTTAACTGAGGGAATGGAGCAGTCATAAGATCAATCAGTTTTTTTTTTTTTGTTAGACAAGGATGATTCTTTACAGGCAAGTCTTTTCATGACAGAAAAACAAACAGGATAACATTGAACTGAGGTACTGAGTTTTCTTCTTTCTTTCAAGTCAAGCCACCAACTATCTGGCCTATCTTACTTTTCCTTTATAAGGCTAGCTCATGGCTAGCTAAAGATACAGTACAAATAATTAAGGAGAAGGAGTTTCTTAGAATGGCAACATTCCAAATGATGGGATAGACATTCTGTCTTTCTTGAATATGTATTGTGTCATCATTTGGCAAAAGATCCTAGACTGAGGGATGAGTTAGTGAAGCAAATGGACTTTGGACTAGGGATATAAATGTGCAAGAAATGATGTTGCCAGAAAAACTACTACTGAAGATGTGGTTGTATCTTCCTGTTCTGTTGTTTCACTTCTTTGAGGCTACCACAAGAAGTGGAGAGTGTCATTTTAGGTGTGGCTTTCATTCTGTTTGAGAGGAGGAGAGACATGTGGAAATGTATACAATTTTTCTTTTAAATATGTCATACAATTTGTGAGTGTGTGGGTTTTTTTGGAGTTTCGCCATCTGTACCCAATGACCATAGCTTTTTAGTGAACAAATGGGGAAATTCTGTGAGGAACCCCCAGAATTATCATGGATAAAAGTTAGGGTGAGAGTCTCCCTTAACAAAGATGTTTACCACTTTCACAGCCAGAACAGATGTTTGCAGCAGAATAACAATGTTAATGCAGAAACTGCCTTTTGTTTTTGGAAAGAGCTTGAAGTGAAAGTAAAGAACTTTTCACTTCTCCACAAGTCTTCAGAGATGTCATTTTTAGTTGGTGGTGAGGACTTTTCTCACAAAGCCCTTCGCAACAACATTTACTGTCCTCTTACAAAATACGTAGGGTGAAATCCAAACACCATTTGAAGTCAATGGAAGTTTTGTTTTTTACTTCAACAGGGCCCTACAATGTCCACAAAAACATGGTTTTCTCTGGTAAAGGTCCACCACAAAAAATACACAAGTAGTTAAGGCTGTAAGAAAGTCGTGAGTTTTTTTGGTCAAATTGTTGCGGAAACTGTTTACTAAAGTTGTGTTTTTGGTTTGGTTAGTTCAAATTTGAGTGGTGTTGCGACCTGGTGCATAGGGTCACACCACTTAAATGTGTGGCAACTATTAAAAGTTTCAGTTTCTGCAACAAAATCACAGCCTGCAATTTTCTTACAGCTTTACCAGTAGTAGATTAAACAAAAAATGCATTAACATGCTGCCCTTGCTTTGGTCTTGCCTCTGAAGAATATAATTATTTAGAGCCTGGTCCAGCACCACTGTTATTGTTAATAGTAGTCTGCTTCTGTTGTGCCCTGAAAATTAACATGTGACAGCATATAGATCTCAGTGAAATCATATGCAGTCAGTTCTATGCTGACAGACTCCTATGAGCATGTGACGCTCATTACAGGATTGGGACCATGGTCACTACACAACACCATTTCATTTTAAATGATTTGGCTACATATTCTCAGATTATTTTAATTAATTTTGTAATTTAATGTAACCCAGGAGAGCTCAGTTCAGATGCAGTTTTCCAGGTAGATCAATGAGGAGACTCGGGGAGTAGGCTGTATATTTTGGATGCACTGCAGATTGCTAGGATGTGTCCCGAACATTATATCAATCATATAACATGCATTTTAAAAGATTAATTATTTTTTGTACCAGGGAATGCACATACAAGAAATAATGTGAACTGGGGAAAGAGATGAAATGCCAAATAATGGCTATTTTGAAAAATAGTTTGATGGCATGCAAGTAATGAGGACTCTATTTTATTAATCCAAGATGTGGCAGGAAAGCTGTGGTTTTTTATTTTTGTTTTGTTTTAATAATTGGAGATGCTGTCAAAAAATGAATGAGTAACTTAGATTCATGGTAGCAACTCCATTATACCTCCTGGACATGTTTGGGAAATGGGAGTTTGTTAATTATTTTTGAAACAGTGGAAGTTACAGAAGGTGCATCTAAAATGCCTAAGTCTCCTGAAGTCTGGCACTTCTGGGATACATTGATCATCTTTAATACAGAGGCTGTGCAGTAAACTGTATAATGAAATGTTCAGCAAAACCCCGGTGTTTCAACTTGAACATCTAGGAGGTTTAATGATCAAGTACAAAATCCCCAGAAAATGTTTTCACCTGTGAATTTGAATGTGGGAAGCATCTGCATTTATAGCACATGAACAAGGAGAGTCAAGGAGTAAGCAAAGAAGTTTGCTTGTGAGGTAATTGAGAGTGAGAGGTCAGCTTCTGAGAGTCAACATTTTCCTTTTAGAGCTGTTCATTCATAATCCATTCTAAATTCCGAGTGTTGGTTTATCTTGTAGCAGTAATTTCCCCTACACACACACACACACAGGAAATTACTGCTGCAAGATAAACCAACACTAAGAATTTAGAATAAACTATGAATAAACAGTTCTAAAAGGAAAATGTTAATTCATAGAAGCTGACCTCCCACTTTCAGTTACCTCACAAGCAAACTTCTATATATAATGGTTGTGATTGGCACCAGTGGGAGCAGCTGGAGGCAAACTGCTGGAGGAATGCTGATGCATATGGATTGCATCCAGTGAGGAAGGGGGAATCATTCTCAGGCCATGTCTACACTTACCAGGGATCGACACTGCTGCATTCAATACAGGCGGGTCAATTTAGCAGGTCTAGTGAAGAAGTCTGAAATACTGATAAAACCTCGGACTCACGGAAAGGAAGAAATCATCCTAGGGGAGGATGCATGTCAGGACTTTGTTACTTTTCCAAGATTTGTAACTCCTAAGTGCTCTTAAGAGTGAAGTGAACGTCATTAAGAAATTCCTTTGCTAAGCCTGTGTTCCTTACTTTGCTGCTATGCTGTCCCCAGAAGAGTTTATCTAGAAGTTCAGCGTCCTTACAAAATCAGTGAAGCTCCAGGGGAGCATGTGTAAGTGACTGGGGAAGCTCTGGAGGTCTAAAGTACTGGTTTTCAGGGTCTAGGGTGGCTGAATTTGTAGTCCCAAATCCAAGAAAAGGTATAAGACAAGAGGTTTGAGTCTTAGAGTGCACCCTGAAGACTCAGCTAGAAACTGACTAGTCTCTGTCTGGAACCAGTTGTCTCAGAAGCATATGGGACCCAGTGATTGTGTGTACTTGCACACAAGTGCAAGTACACACAAGTTAGACTGGTGACTATCCACTTCCAGGCCAGGTTGTATTGCCTTCTACTCACAATAGTGTAGGGACTTCTCCCTCTCTTCTCCTAGGTGGAAAGAAGAAGGAATGACCATGAATTTGTCCTTCTGTTTTTCCCTGCAATGGCTGATGACATCACTAGATTGACTTTAGTGGGAACAGGGTTGGGCTGCAGCTCCCCATTCTGCTTCAGTGTTAGCAACACTATGATTGTGTGCAGTGTTGTTGCATAATGTAGCTCTGTTGGCCCCAGGGTATTAGAGGGACAAGGTGGGTGAGGTAATATCTTTTACCCAACCAACTTCTGCTGGAGAGAGAGACAACCTTTCAAACTTACACACAGCTCTTCTGTGTAAGCTCAAAAACGTATCCCTCTCACCAACAGAAGGTGGTCCAATAAAAGATATTACCTCGGCCACTTTGTCTCAGCAACACTATTGATGGTTATGTGACAAACACAGATTTCTTGAACACAGATCTTGGCAGGAAACGCAATTTTTCAGTTCACTTTTAATTATAGAACTGAAGCAGAAAATCTCCAATTAAGTATTCAGTTTGATTTGGCTCTACACAATAGAAATGGTCTTTCTGGTTGGATGGCCATTATTACAGATAAATAAAACAGCTAAAGTAAATGAAGTATGTCTAATCAGTGAAATGAATCCATCACAGCTTCAGAAGAGTTTGATTTCATTAAATAAATAGTTCTTTCTACGCCAGCACAAGTAGTATCGCTCTCAAGAGCTTCCCTTATTTGACACAAGCCAAATGCCATCAATTTTTATGTTAATAATTATAATTGCTTTTGGCTAGAATGGGACACACACTAGTCCCTTATGAATATTCTCTGACATTGCTTGCTGCTACTAGTGTTCACACACAAATTAATTCTTTTGTAACCCTTTCCCCTTATGGTTATGTGATACGTAAGGCTTTTCCCTGTTAAATCATACAGAGAGTGGACAGAAGCAACAATTCTACTGTCAGATTATGTGCTTGGAAAGCAATTGGTGATTGCTGGACAATGGCTCTTGAAGTCATTATTCGATAGAAGATTCAGATGTACAGCTCAGAGACAAGTTGAATAATGCTGGCTCTCCAACTTGGATGTTTTTGGAAACCATGTGGTCTGTAAGAAATAATCTGTGGTGCAGATTATGTCAGGGGTTGATTTTGTATTATCGTGCTGCAGTAGCACTAGGACACCCTGTCAGGGACCAGGCCTCCATTGTGCTAGGTGCTGTACACACAACAAAAAGACAATAACTGCTCAGAAGAGCTTACAATCTAGCTGTAAGACAAGTAATAACAGATAGATACAGATAGATGGGAGAGCACGAAGAAACAATGAGACAGTGTTGGCATGCATATGCATTTGTCTAGCTCAGGGGTTTTCAAACTGGGGGTCGGGACCCCTAAGGGGGTCACAAAGTTATTACATGGGGGGTCGCGAGCTGTCACCCTCCACCCAAAAGCCTGCTTTGCATCCAGCATTAAAATGGTGTTAAATATATTAAAAAGTGTATTTAAATTATAAGGGGAGTCGCACTCAGAGGTTTGCTGTGTGAAAGAGGTCACCAGTACAAAAGTTTGAGAACCATTGGTCTAACTCATAATTTAGTGCTTTGAGAAGGACATGTTTACAGATGAGCTGAACTATTCTAAAAGAATTCAAACAATCTACCTCCTATCTGGACTATTCATGAGAAAAACTCTTGTTATGAAAGTATTAGTACAGTTATATTGCCTCACATGATAGAGGTAAACCCATGTAATAAACACCAGGTTTGTATAAAAGGACTTGTATACAAAAGGACCATTAAAATTAATGAATATCCAAGCCTCATTAAGCAGCTATTTGAGTATTGCAGTTATTTACCAGCAGTTCAATTTTGGATCAACTCTAATGATCATTTTCTTACTTTTTAAAATTTTGAGTATGACATATGAAAAATGATTTAAAAATAATATTGTTGCAAAGTGAAGTGCTCAAAAATTAAGAAAGGTCAAAATTAAAGTTGCCCATGCAATCTTAATTAAATTCGCTTGTGCATATGCATTATTAGTGAGGCTTGTCCAACATTAGTGATGAAGTCTGTGGCCCACCAAGCTACAGAATTAACTCTTTCAGGTTTCAGTCCACTGTTTCAAATACAAGATAACATCTTTGCCCTGTTTATAAACCTCTGCCTTATTTACTATCCCTCCTATTCACTGACAGAGGTAAGGGTCTTGAAGAACATATGGTATGGTAATCATATAATTAAAGCACATATTGTGACGCATATATTCAAGGAAGCTGCTGTAAAGATTTCAGGAACTCTAAGTACTGATATTTTTGAACTTGACTTTGCACCCAATATTGTATTAAGGGCATTTCAGTAATAAATAATAATAAAAAAGCAATTCAGTGCAATTGCAGTGACAGTCATAACAAAGTCACCATTTAGGAAACAACTAAATATTGACAAATTTTATAATTGTTTGTATACAAATGCAAGAACTCTAAGTACTAACATGGGTGAATTTGAGTGTCTGATATTAAGTGAGGATATTGATACAATAGGCATTACAGAGACTTGGTGGTTTGAAGATAATCAATGGCACATGGTAATACCAGTGTACAAAACATATAGGACTAACAGAGTAGGTCACACTGGTGGGGTGTGTGGGGCGGGGAGGGGTAGCACTATATGTGAGAGAAAGCATAGAGTCAAATATAGTACAAATTGTAAATGAATCAAACAGTACCATAGAATCTCTATGGATAGAAATTCGAGTATAGCATCAGGAATATACTGTCGACCATATGACCAGAATGGGGATGGTGATTTTAAAATGCTCAGGGAGATTAGAGAGGTTACAAAAACAGAAAAACCAATAATAATGGGGGATTTCAACTATCCCCATATTCATTGGGAACATGTATCTTCAACATGGGATTCAGCAATAAAATTTCTAGACACCATTAATGACTGCTTCTTGAAGCAGCTTGTCCTGGAACCCACATGAGCAGAGGCAATTCTTGATTTAGTCCTAAGTGGACCACAGGATCTGGTCCAAGAGGTGAATATAGCTGGACCTCTTGGTAATAGTGACCGTAATATAATTAAATTTAACATCCCTGTGGCAGGGAAAACACCACAGCAGCCCAACACTGCAGCATTTAATTTCAGAAAGGGGGACTATACAAAAATAAGGAAGTTAATTAAATGGAAATTAAAAAGTACAGTGCCAAAAGTGAAATCCCTGCAAGCTGCATGGAAACTTTTTAAAGACATCATAATAGAGGTTCAACTTAAATGTATACCCAAAATTAAAAAATATAATAAGAAAACCAAAGAAGTGCCACCATGGCTAAACAACAAAGTAAGGGAAGCAGTGAGAGTAAAATGGCATAGTTTAAAAAGTGGAAGTTAAATCCTAGTGAGGAAAATAGAAAGGAGCATAAACTCTGGCAAATAAAGTGTAAACATATAATTAGGAAGGCCAAAAAAGAATTTGAAGAACAGCTAGCCAAAGACTCAAAAAGTAATGGCAATTTTTTTTTAAGTACATCAGAAGCAGGAAGCCTAACTGATAAACAACCAGTGGGAACACTGGACGATCGAGTTGCTAAAGGAACACTCAAGGACGATAAGGCCATAGTGGGGAAACTAAAGAAATTCTTTGCATCAGTCTTCATGGCTGAGGATGGGAGGGAGATTCCCAACCTTGAGTCATTCTTTTTAGGTGACAAATCTGAGGAACTGTCCCAGATTGAGGTGTCATTAGAGGAGGTTTTGGAACAAATTGACAAACTAAACTATAATAAGTCACCAGGACCAGATGACATTCACCCAAGGGTTCTGAAGCAACTGAAGGGTTCTGAAGCAACTCATATATGAAATTGCAGAACTAACAACTGTCGTCTGTAACCTATCATCTAAATCAGCTTCTTTACCAAATGACTGGAAGATAGCTAATGTGACGCCAATTTTTAAAAAGGGCTCCAGAGTTGATCCCGGCAATTACAGGCCGGTAAGCCTGACTTCAGTACTGGGCAAACTGATTTAAGCTATAATAAAGAAGAAAATTGTCAGACATATAGAGGAACATAATTTGTTGAGGAAGAGTCAACATGATTTTTGTAAAGGGAAACCATGCCTCACCAATCTACTAGAATTCTTTGAGGGGGTCAACAAGCAAGTGGACAAGGGGGATCCAGTGGATATAGTGTGCTTAGATTTTCAGAAAGACTTTGACAAGGTCCCTCACCAAAGCCTCTTCAGCAAGGTAAGCTATCATGGGATAACAGGGAAGGTCTTCTTATGGATTGGTAACTGGTTAAAAGATAGGAAACAAAGGGTAGGAAAAAATGGTCAGTTTTCAAAATGGAGAGAGGTAAATAATGGTGCCCCCCCAGGGGTCTGTATTGGGCCCATAAATTATCTGGAAAAAGGGGTAAACAGTGAGGTGGCAAATTTGCGGATGACACAAAACTACTCAAGATAGTTCAGTCCCAGGCAGACTGTGAAGAGCTACAAAAGGATCTCTCAAAACTGGGTGACTGGGCAACAAAATGGCAGATGAAATTCATTGTTGATAAATGCAAAGCAATGGAATCAAATGAAATATTGAAATACATAATCCCAACTATACATATAAAACGATGGGGTCTAAGGTCGCTGTTACCACTCAAGAAAGCGATCTTACAGTCATTGTGGATAGTTCTCTGAAAACAATCACTCAATGTACAGTGGCAGTCCAAAAAGCAAACAGAATTTTGGGAATCATTAAGAAAGGGATAGATAATAAGACAAAAATATCATATTGGTTCTATATAAATCCATGGTACACCCACATCTTGAATACTGCATGCAGATGTGGTCATCCCATTTCTAAAAAGATATATTGGAATTGGAAAAGGGCAACAAAAATGATTAGGGGTATGTAACGGCTGCCATATGAGGCTAGATTAATAAAACTGGGACCTTTCATCTTGGAAAAGAGACGACTAAAGGGGAATATGATAGAGGTCTATAAAATCATGACTGGTGTGGAGAAAGTAAATAAGGAAGTGCAATTTCTCCTTCTCATAACACAAGAACTAAGGGTCACCAAATGAAACTAATAGGCTGCAGATTTAAAACAAACAAAAGGAAGTATTTTTTTCACACAATGCACAGTCAACCTGTGCTTTGGCTGAGCTCCTTTCATAGCCCACTATTGAATGCTGCAAATCAGAGGAATTCCTGAGAGTCAGAAATGAATCTCTAGCTCCCTATAAGACTAAATACACTGTCTCAGAAGCACTTCCAACTTTGGCCAGTCCAGGGAGTAGTACTTTGCCAGAGGATGTTGTGAAGACCAAGACTATAACAGCATTCAAAAAGAACTAGATAAATTTGTGGAGGATAGGTCCATCAATGGCTATGAGCCAGGATGGATATGGATGGTGTTCCTAGCCTCTGTTTTCCAGAAGCTGGGAATGGGCGAGAGGATGGATCACTTGATGATTACTTGTTCTGTTCATTCACTCTGGGGTACCTGGTATTGGCCACTGTTGGAAGACAGGATACTGGGCTAGATGGACCTTTGGTCTGATCCAGTATGGCCATTTTTATATTCTTATGTTCTAGGAGACCTGAGTTCACCTCCCAGCTTTATTACTGGTTTACTGTGTGACATTGGGCAAATCACTTCCCCACTCCGTGCCTCTGTTTCCCCACCCATAAAATGGAGGGATAATGCTATTGGTCTCCCTTATATAGGGCTTTGAGATTTACAGATGAAAAATTCTATTTAAGAGGTAGTTGTTGTTGTTATTATCAAGAATAGGCAAAGCATGACATGACAAGGGGAGAAATGCTATCAGACAGAAAGTTGGGAATTGTGTGGGAGGTTTACATAATGAAATATTATGAGGTGACTGCCTTACACATCCAGTTATATATTTTTTCATGGTGAGTGGGGGAGTCAGCATGGTATTTGTGGGTATGCAATGTTTTAAACTTATGCTTTTTTAAGGTAAGACACCTAGGTGCTGGGAACACAATGAGAAGGGGAAGATGTAGGAAACTGCTTGCCATAACTCAGTGTTAAACAAGGCTATGGCTTTTTTCAAGTGAAAGATTTTTGCCTGGTTTTAAAAAAGTGTAAAACTGGATTTTATACTGGCATTCATAGTTTCCTTATTAGCGTAAGCTGGGCCAACAACTTTTAGTTTTAAAATATCCTTCCCATAACTAACAACAAAACCACATGTTTGCTTTAGGGCCACTGTTACAGACCAAATTAGTGGTGTAGCTTTGAAGACTAAAAACATGGAAAACTTATTTTAGGGCCAGCCTGATGGTGGGTTTATACTCTGCACTGCCACGCAGAAGACCTGGGGTTGATTCCAGGTACTACTCCCTGGACTGTCCAAAGCTGGAAGTGCTTCTGAGACAGTGTGTTCAGGTCTTATAGGGAGCTAGAGATTCATTTCTGACTCTCAGGAATTCCTCTGGTTTGCAGCATTCAATAGTGGGCTATGAAAGGAGCTCAGCCAATCCTTTTTAGCCAGGAAAAGGTCTTGTTCCTGCAAATCCTCACTTAGTAGCTATGCCAACTGAACCCGTGTGTAGCTGCAGGTAGGGTGGTAGAAGAATGCTTCCATTGATATAGCTACCACTGCTCAGGGAGATGGTGTTTCTATAGCAATGGACAAGCCCTTCTGTCACTGTAGGCCGCATCTACACTACAGTGTTATGCTGGCTTAGCTATGGTCCTGTAACTATGCCACTATAGTCCCCATAGTGTAGACTTGGCCTTAAGTTCATGTGTGATCCTCAGCAGGCAAATGAGTGCTTAAAAAAAAGCTGAGGTGTGGAGCACTGTGAATATAAGCACAAGATAAAGCATTATGATGCGTAAACCCCTCAGGCCTTATTCCTACTGGTGGGCAGGAGTAACTTGGCAGCTCTATAGCAGTCCTCTGATTCATGCAGGACCTGGTCCCCGTGAGCTCCCTCTCCTGCTCTTCACTTTTACCTATGCTTACAGGTGCAATAGACCAGACCTGTGTTGTGTATGACCAAGCCTTGAGGATGAGATATAACATAGGACAAAAAGGTGAGGGGTATATGATGCCATTCTTTCTCAATATTCAGCTTCAAAATATTTCAGACTTGAAATTGTTCATAAATAATCATCCAACTTCTATATTTCATTTTCATTCACAGCACATCTTGCTTTACTATACTGTTATCATACATATCAGCTCAGACTCTTTTTGTTTTTCCCCCCCAGCATCTAAGTTTGAAAATGTTAGTCCTAGTAAATGATCATTCTCCTGTAGACCAAATGAACCTAATTCCTACTGCACTGGAGCTATGCCATTTTATAGAGTAGGAGACATGATTCCTGAACCCACGCATTTAAGAAACACAAGAGTCAAGCTACTGGGCCTAGCTCCTATCATCAAAGTGTATTTTATTATAAGTTTTTTAAAATCTTTTTCTAGACTATTCTCTCTCCCAATCCAGGCTTCTATTACTTTGTATGAAAATCAATCAACACTTTACCGCAGACAAGAAAGCAGACTGCTTGTTGATTTATTTTTTGGAATATCACAGCATAGGCCAATAAATAAAGAAATAAATCAGGATTAGACAAAGTGTTTGTGTTACATTAACTTCAGTGGTAATTTTTATATTCCCTGATCTGAAGTCAGTACATTCAAACAAAACAAAATAGAAATACCACACCAAACTTGCCATCTTAATCAATCACCCTCCCCCCCCCCCGAAATGCTTGATATTAAGACTGATCAAAGGAACATTTCAGGACTGAGTCATAGGAAGAATGAACAAAGCAAAAAGATCAGCCCCGGAACCTTCAGTCTTTTCATCCTTGTTTTATATTCTTTATATTCTTTCATATTTATATTCAATTCATATCCTTTTTAATTGTTTGCATTAATCCAAACCTTGACTATGTTATCTTCCTGTTCCTCTTCTTAGCAATGAATTATGTATAAAATTTCAATAGGCACAATAGACCTAATTAAACTAAGGAATACAGGCTACCATAAATACAAAAAGCAACAGAGAGTCCTGTGGCACCTTTAAGACTAACAGATGTATTGGAGCATAAGCTTTCGTGGGTGAATGCCCACTTCGTCAGATGCGTCGAAATGGGCATTCANATAATCACAGAGTTAAAGTTAAGCATATATTTTTCATGCTTTGCTGGATCAAAGACTCAGAGTTTAGAGGGGTTTGAGCCAGGTTTGTTTTGTGATCCATTATAGATATAGGGGCCAACTGCAAACTTCAGATCCGGATCCTGATCTGAGCTTCCTCCAAAATTCAGAGGATGTTTGGATTGGAAGGGGTCTTCATTTGGATTCCTCTCTCATTCAATTTATTACATATCTATTCAAGACATTTTGTATTTATGTATCAGAGGGGTAGCCATGTTAGTCTGGATCTGTAAAAAGCAACAGAGAGTCCTGTGGCACCTTTAAGACTAACAGATGTATTGGAGCATAAGCTTTCGTGGGTGAATGCCCACTTCGTCAGATGCGACGAAATGGGCATTCACCCACGAAAGCTTATGCTCCAATACATCTGTTAGTCTTAAAGGTGCCACAGGACTCTCTGTTGCTTTTTACAGATCCAGACTAACATGGCTACCCCTCTGATACATAAATACAAAATGTCTTGAATAGATATGTAATAAATTGAATGAGAGAGGAATCCAAATGAAGACCCCTTCCAATCCAAACATCCTCTGAATTTTGGAGGAAGCTCAGATCAGGATCCGGATCTGAAGTTTGCAGTTGGCCCCTATATCTATAATGGATCACAAAACAAACCTGGCTCAAACCCCTCTAAACTCTGAGTCTTTGATCCAGCAAAGCATGAAAAATATATGCTTAACTTTAACTCTGTGATTATTCCTAATGATCCCAGCTTTGCTAGATCAGGGCCTGAATGTGAAACCCAACTTTGTGGTTCAGGTCCATCCCTATTTTCAATTAAGAGGTTGCAATGTCATTGCCTCCTTTTGTTCCTAGATGGTATTTCAGAGCCCCCACCCCTTTCTAGCATATACTTGTTAGCTGCATGTACCATCCTAATGATATAGCCTGGAGGCAACAATTAAATGCCATGAGATGCAGTTCAAGCGTCTGCCCCAAGAGGACGATTAGGTATATGAACAGGTTGAATTACCTGGGAGAAGTCCGCATGAAAAGACTAAAGAATTTGCATGAAATAAAATGTCTGAGCATTTATTTACTTTCATAAAGCTCAGACCTTCCATATGAAACACTCTCTGCCTCTCTCATTTATCCCATCTACGTGGATTGTGCTCAGTTACATGTATTCAGTTCTCCTTGAGTAGGTAACAGCTCATTTGATTTGGCATAACATATTTCCCAAATATTTTTGCATTGGTATGAGATCATTGGAGCCAAGACCTTTCAGTGCAGACGGAGAATCCTGGTTCCCTGGCTGCTTTGGAAGCCCCTAGCATTCTTTGTCTCCCACTCAGAACAATTTGCTGAAAGTTGCTGAGCCAGCTTCTCACAGTGTTGCTGGCTTTCTGCCACCAGAACTGCAAGATTGTGTGCTTGATTCCAAGCCCTTTGAAGTCAATGGAAAATCACCCATTGCACATTGGATTATACCGGATTTGAATGGTTCCATTCAAAAATAATAACTTATTTTTTAAAGTACCTCTTTGACTAAAAGTGATCCACAGCCCTGAACATTGGTGAAAAATATTGTGTCCAACCCTGGTCTCATTGAAGTCAAGGACAAAGCTCTTCTGGTGCAAATCCATGGTGTATAGATGACAGTGGTGCAAGACTGGGTCCATTATGAAGACAACCTGATCCTGTAAAGTAGAACTTTTGGATAAATTAAAATCCATCTGAAAATCTCAAGTTAAAAACAAATTGAACCTTTCTTTTCCCCCAACTTCTAAAAAATAGGTTATTTTAAATTTCTCCTATTGCTTTTTTTTATTTTCATGTGTCTCTGCACTTCTGGATTCCAGCTGGGCATTGAAACAGCAAGCACTTGAAATCTGGCAAGAGAAACTGATTCTATGAATCTTCCAGACCAATACTGCAAATCCAAGAAAAATGGATTCCTATCCAAACCTTTGAGTGCGTATCTGAACCAAATTGTTAGAGGGTCACCCATTGCTTTAAAAGTATTAGGTTTCCCTTCTCCCTGTCTAGCTCTTTAATGAAAGGTTGAAAATTGTATGTGTGTTTTAAATTAATAATTTGCCCCTTGTTCCCAAGTCAGATAATGAACACATCCTTTCTTTTTTGTTTCCTCTTTTCTTTGCATTCTGTCTCACTGATTATAACAACAAGAGACCAAATTCCTCTTTTGACATTGGTGTATTACCTCCTAGCTCTAAACACTGAAAACCTCTCCACTTCATTTAGAGTTACATTAGGAATGAATTGGACCCAGTCCAGCAGGACCATCTGAAAAGGGAACAATCAAGCTCCCAGGGATTCTTTCCATGGATTTTCATGGGAACTGAATGTGGTCCAAAGCCGGTAGAAATTGTCACTTGTTCAGATATACATTGTCTCCATCTGCTCCTAGCCTAGCTACTCGAGGAATTTGGTATATGCTGTAGTGTACCTGTCAACCTACAAAGCCAGTCTTGGGCTAGGTCTATACTACCCGCCTGAATCAGCGGGTAGAAATCGACCTCTCGGGGATCGATTTATCGCGTCCCGTTGGGACGCGACAATCGATCCCCGAATCGGCGCTCTAACTCCACCAGCGGAGGTGGTAGTAAGCGCCGCCGACAAAAAGCCGCAGAAGTCGATTTTGCCGCCGTCCTCACAACGGGGTAAGTCGGCTGCAATACGTCGAATTCAGCTACGCTATTCACGTAGCTGAATTTGCATATCTTAAATCGACTCCCCCCTGTAGTGTAGATGTACCCTGAGTCTAGTCTAGTGAAAAATGTGGTTTGGGGACTGTGCCTTTAAGGGCTGAGCTTCCCAGACAGAATCTGGGTTGGGCTTGTGAAGCTCTTGTTGTTATGCACAGCAAGGAGCCAGATACACAATAAAATAGAGCTGTTGCAAGCCCCTTAAGTACTGCATGATCACTTAACACCACAATGTGTATGTAGCCTGCTCAGGTGCTAGAACAAAGTGTTCCTGTTGCGATATTCTGCAAAACCTCAAATCATGAAAATGTGATAGCTTGTTCCTTCCAGAAGATAATATTCAGTGGCAGCTGTAGGTCTACTTTTTAGGTGGGACACTTTAACGTACCTCTACAGGTGCTCATTACTGAAGGACAATTTTGAAAGTGTTCCTCAGTTGCAACTGTTCCATGAAGTCTATGAGGGGATGCTACTTCTGGAGTCTTCTGTTGGAATGTGTACTATGCAATCCGGGCAGCAAAGCAACAGTCCTGCATGGATTCCTCATCAGAAGAATAATTATTTCATTAGACAGTGTGAATGCTCAACATAGACATGAGAAGAATGAAAATGTATTTACCTCTGACTTAATGTTTATGAATGAGACAGTGCCCCAGAGCCTCCAGCACATGTAAAGCTTAAAATTGTAAAAGACATTGTCAAGTACTTGTGACTTTTTATTTTTACTCCCCATAGTTTTCAATGACTTCTTTTTTTAATGCTTTATTTTAATGTTTTAAAGGGAACTTAGTGCTCATTCCAAGATACTGGACAGCTTAAATCCTGTCATTACCTGTAGAACAGGTCTAATATGACAAGCAGCAAATGCAAGCTTCTCCAAATCGTTCCCCCAATTACTTCAAACATGAACTGAGTGAAAGGGCAATTTAGTTTTCTTTGTTTCATCTTTAGTCTCTCTTCTAATTAAAATTAATATTGTTATATAGTAACCTGGCCACTAAGAACTAGGTCAAGACTAACAATTTATTTCATATTAGGCGGCAACTCCTAATGACTTTTATCACTACTGATCTGGACTGGATTTGAATGAGTTGACCTAATGTTGGAAGATTCTAAATTCCACTACCAAACCTCTAAGCCATCGAGTCACTATATTGCAGTATCCTTTTAAGAGCTTCGAGATTTGCATATCAATTTTGTATTTCCCACCTGTAGATCATTATTTTCTTAAGTTTAAAATGAACTTGAAATTTAACATGTTTTTTTTTTCTACATATTTTGTGCACCAGCAACAGTTCAAGAAATGTGACAGATGTGCTTACTGCAAGAACTCATACAGAGTTTTGGCTCACACAGCTCTAGGAATGGTGTTTACATAAGTTAAAGTACAGTTTTCCTCTGAAAAGTCATTCCTCAACCGTGCATTGTGGGGCTCCATGTTTATTTTCTCTGAATGACTCCATGTAAAATCAACTCATCTTACATATATATTTCTAATTGCAAGCTCAGCCTGCAATCTAAAGTCAAGTTGGGTACTATCTGGCTTGTGTGCCACCATCAGGAAAAGAATGGCAATTGGATCTTGGTGAACAATTCCGCTGATGGTGCATGAGACAGAAATTAATCCAGCTCACACCCCCATATTTGTGTTGGCTCTCTACCAGAGTAACCTAGTATTTGGTGTATTATAAATCCCCTTTGTGCCTATCCACAGAGCATTGCAGGTTGTTACAAGCAGCTGGAAGTATTTCTGTTTATGCAATTACTGTGTTTGGATTCAGCATGGTAGAAGTCTGACTAGAGCAGTAAGAAAACCGATTTTCTGTCCCATGACAAATTTTGAGATTTAAAAAAAAAAATCCCAAAATAGGATGAGAAGCCAACATGTTGAATTTTTTACACAATGAAATTTTCAGGTCAGTCAAAACATTGCATTTTAATACATTTGAAATGTTTCAATTTCAGCTATTTATTTACATTTGAAATATAAAATAGTGTGAATTGTGAAGCAAAGTCATTTTGAAACAAAAACAGAAACTCACAGAAATTGGGTCTTCTAACATTTTTGAAAGATTTTTTTCAAATTTTTGTTAGGAATGAAATTTCATTAAAATCAATCCAATTCCTTGAAAAACTTAGTTTTTGTCAAAAAGACTTTTAATTTCAATTAAAAGCTTTTGACCAGCTCTAGTTCTGACCAAAATCCTGATTTAACACCAGTGTTTATGTAGGAGAAATGGATGTTTGTGGAGAAACTACCACTTTGCAGAAGACAGTGAGGCATATGTTGAACCAAGGTCCAGTGAAAAATCTGTCATAAAAATTGAGCAGTTTATAAGATGGGAGCAGTGGGCAAAGAGAAATAAGATGGAAGCTTCTCATGAACCATAACTGAAAACTTACAGGACAAAACAGAGGAAGGACTATTGTTTGCAGATGTGACCGTAGCAACAAAAGAAGGACATGATTACCTGACAAACAAACTGACTGCCCTTATGTAATATTGCTACAGAATTCCTCAGTAATTATCTAAAGCAATGCATCTTAAAATAGTTGTTTTGGAACAGTAGTTACCACAAACACCACAACAGAACCATTGTAAGCAGTCATGCAGAATGCATTAGTACATTTTATAAGGGAATAAATCAAAATAGATCAAAGAATAAGTTATATGGATAAAATGGAAAACAAACTAGTACTCTAGAAAACAAATCCAAAAATGCTGGATGACAATCATAAATTAAGTATTTCCAAAATTTATCTGGAGAAAATGAAAATAATTGTGTGACATTCAAGTGAAATGTATAATTCTGAAAAGAGTGAAGTGCTACATGAGATTGTTAAACCAGTACAAAGGGTCTGTTTCAAGTCCATGAGGGTCTTTCCTTTGACTGTAATTCAAGCTCTAATGGTTTGATTGAAGGATGAAAATCTATTGGCTAGATCTGATAATACAGGCTCTTACACTGTACTGCTAGCATCACTTTTTCAGTCACAAGACATTCCAGCAGAAGGCATAGAAATGCATATTAAAAGGCTTTAAATTGAAATTTTATAGGAGATGAGAAATGATGTTCAGCTAGACATTCTGAGCCAAATTGTGTTCTAAATAACACTGTTCAAGTCACTGGTGCAACTGCAAGTAGACTCCAACACCCTGTGTTCTCTTCTCTTGATGTTGTATACTATTGTCTAGAGAGTTGCTGTGACCTGTTCAACAGTAACCATATTTGACCTGAATGGTGGCTGAATTTCCCTGGTGACTGAAGTAGTATCTATAGGTTGAATGTGTATATATATATTATAAATATATTGAGAGTTTTGTGTGAAATGTGAGTCTAAGTCTGTGGAGTGAACTGCAGGATCTAAGGTCCACCTCAAACTCACCACCTTCCATTCCAAGTGCAAGGTATATTTTGTTGACCTTGCATCCCCTAATAAAAACACACATATGGCTAACAAAATAATTATAATAATTTAATATAAAATCCACCTGCAGTTTTCCCATTAGGGAGACGAAGAAGGAAGAACCACTCATGAAAGATCAGAGGGGTAGCCATGCATCTGACGAAGTGAATATTCACCCACGAAAGCTTATGCTCCAATACATCTGTTAGTCTATAAGGCGCCACAGGACTCTTTGTGGCTTTCATGAAAGATGTTAATCTTGCTGCCTAATGTGAAATTGAATAGAGTTCAGATCCCCAGTAGTGAGCACTGCAAGAGAACTCAGCATAGAATGGGTACAATTCATTTTTGTTCATAGGACTGGTACAAAACCTATGCACAACTAAAGCCCTATGTTCTCGTATACTGGTGGTCTTAAGTGATGTACAAGCTTCTCCTGGTCCTCTGAAGAAAAATAAATTTCACCGTTCTATTGTAATTTATTCAGGCTCTTATACTGCACCCCAACTGATCTCTGAACACCTTCCAGCAATGCATTAAGTTACCTGATGAGAGTGAATTTATTCTGTGTGAACATTCTGAAAATGTATCTGAGTGAAACAAGGGCAGTTTTCTTTCAACACTAAAATGCTGTGTGTGTGTGTGTGTGTGTGTGTGTGTGTGCATATATTAATTAACATCACAATAAATCGTGACCATTTTCTCAATGATTTTCTCTAGCATTTATTATAATTACATGAATCTAGTGTATCAATCCAGTATTCCTTCCAGGGTTGGACTATTATCCATAGAACTAAGGGAAATCTGTGTGTGTTCTTTCTAATAGCCCTAGGAGGTATTTATTATTTTTCCAATTTTGTGGAGGGTCCCTTGGACATACTAGATAAACAGTGTTCCTCAAGTATACTTTAGTAAAACACAACTCAGTATATAGTAATGCATGTCACTTAGTGTAACATTTATTTTTCTGGATTTTGACAAACTATAAAAAAGGGCCCATTCAGTGCTCTTGGTGCCCTTGACAATCCTTCAGAACAACAAACAGCACTGAGTAGTAACAGTAACAGTTTTTGCCTATCTGTGTTACTGTATTTGCAAGAAAGAGAAGCAGACGGATAGACATGGAGCCAAATTTTATCCTATTTTACAACTGCTTCAGTCCAGCTGACCTCAGTCAGGGCAACATTTGGCCTACAGCAGCTATGAATATTATTTTTTATTATTTAGTTATTTTCTTGGTATTAGATTATTGTAGTGCCTTCAAGTCCCAATGCACTAGGCAGTAGTAAAAGCAGTGCCTGTCCCAAAGAGCTTACAGTCTAACTAGACAAGACAGAAGATGAGGAAAAGAAATGTATTGTAATGGGTGTATCTTCTTTTGTACTAGTGAGGTTGCAGATGGATGTGGATTGAGTGAGAAATTAAGGGACTAGGATAGAAACAAAGTGTTCTTGTGGTGAGTGGTGTGACCTGATGCAAACTCGAAGGGGAGCAGGAGCTGCTGTGTGAGGGCTCTGCTGAATTAAAAGTTTTGCTGGATTTTAGATAATGTGATCTTGCTTCATTCCTTCAGAGGCCCCTGATGTTAGTGTTGTTATCCCCATTTCACAGAGCAAAGAGATTAAATGTTCTGCCAAGGGTAACACAGGAAGTTTCTGTCAGAACCGGGAACTAAACCTACATCTCCTAAAACCCCAGCCAGTACCTCAGTCACAAGACCATCTTTTCTGTCTATAGTTACAGCAAATGGATGGATAAAATGAACTTTATATACCACCAGGGCACTTTTACTTTAACATTTAAAAAACACACCTTTAAACATATGGGAAAAGCATTAAAATACCAAAAGTATTTAGATGAAACCATAGCTCAATAGATTAAACCAGCTTCTTATGTGTTATAGTATATATTTACACCTGTGTGTGTGGTAGGAATGCTATTTTAACAGGCAGGAAACTCATTAAAACAGAGCCATTTTTTGGTTGGCTCAAACCTAAACTATTGGCACTGTGTGAGGAAATCTCAAATGTATCCCATGTGTTACAAATGGTTCAGTAGGGGCTGAAGATGAGCTTTCATCTCACTGAGCTATGCAGCTGTGTCAAAAAAATCTTCATTAAACAACCCCAGTATTTATTTTTTCATGTCATTATTCCAGTTTTAATGTAAGATTTTGGTTTCCACACTGTCAAAGAATGAAAGGAAAAATAAAGAAACCCTTAATAACTCTAATAACAGAATATGGTGACAAGAAAATTTTCCATGACTGAAATTTTTTTGTTAAATTAGTATCATTTTTCTTAGAACAGCTGATATATCATTATTGTTTTATTTGTTTTAAAATATTTGCTTGCCAAAAATTTACAATCCATCCTTGAACTAAAAACAGAACACGTCTTCAAATTCCTGGCTTCTCTTTCTTAACTGTAATTTTATTTTCTCCTCTCTGCTATTCCTATGGTGTTAAGTGACTACAACTTTCTGGGATGGGGATAGGAAAGCCCATAAAGCACTAACTTCTCCACCCTTTTACTGTCCAGCTGTGTGGGATAAATACCACTACACTTAACTTAGCACAACAGAGGTGAAGTCCTTTTTTACCCTTTATGACTCAATTCCACTTCCTCACTCACAGTGTTTTTTAAAACTATGATTTCCTCTAGGCCTTTTACAATTTTGTCTCCCATATCTTCATTGACTAGCTCCTCCTGATTGCTATACTATTGATAGAATGCTATTTGATACGTTAAAAACTTTCTTTATATGGGTTTGGTGGTCAGATAAGAGGACTAGGAGTCAAGACTTCTAGATCTTCTGTTGCTAACTCACTTTGTGACTTGGGCAATTCATAGCCTCTCCATGTCCTGGATAATGGGTAAAACTACCCACTTCTCAGTGGTAGTGTGAAATTTAATTAATATCTGTCAAGCACCTTGAGGTCCCTATGTGTACACTATTTACATGAAAAGTATAATTGTGTTCTATTGGTCTTCTTTACAATCTGACAGACTTCATCAGAGACCCAGCTGTGGTATTGTTAGAGTTTATAGCCAGCCTTATTCTGTTATTCTATGTATCTATATGGTGCCATCAACATATGATCTGTCATAATGCATCATCTTTATACTACAGTCATTCGAGCCCAAACTTTCGATTTGCTTAGTTTGTGAGCTGAGCCCAATGCACTGAATGCAGATGGATTTCTGGATTTGCAATTGAGAATTCCCATCTGAGCAAGTACATTAGGTGTTGAGCGTGCACAATGGAAAATTTGAACCCCAGTGCCTCCATTTTTACATTTCTGGGGTTTGAGCCATCTCCCATTGAAGTCAATGGAAAGACTCACAAATAGCAACTGAAGGTTGGCTTGGGATCTTGATGTTTCCAGTATCTTTCTGGTGACTTTTTATTGACCAACAGGCTGAAGAGAATGTGTTGTTACATAAACTTGCAAGAGCGGGTCATGGTGCATCATATTCTAGTATACGCCACAACCATGTATAAACCATGGGTACTCTACCTCAAACACTAAGAATCGGTATAAAGTTAAAATGGTGAACTAAAATGACACTCTCTCTATGTATGCATTATTTACATGGGTCAATGCCGGTTAAGAGAAAGGGTTAAGAAAATGGATATTAGGAGGAAAGGTGACTGTTATGCAACAATAACAGAGCTGTGTGTTTTATTTAATTGGCATTGTAAGAGAAAGACAAAGTGTAGGGAGGACCCTTGCACTGTCAAGGCCTTTATGACTTTGAAACAAAACAGCATTTGAAGGCGCCCATGTTCCATTGACTCTGATAGGTTTAAGTCATACCCATTGAAGAAGTGCTGATTCTGTTGATTTCTACAACCCTGGGAACGGTGGTAGATATATTCGTTGACTGGCCCATCAGTGATAGTTATAAAAACAAAAGAATGTAAGAATGGCCATGCTGGGTCAGGCCAATGGTCCATCTAGCCCAGTATCCTGTTGTCCAACAATGCCGGTGCCAGATGCTTCAGAGGTAATGCACAGAACAGGGCAATTATAGAATGATCCATCCCCTGTTGTCCCACTCACAGCTTCTGGCTGTTAGAGGCTTAGGACACTCAGAGCATGGTGTTGCATCTCTGATCATATTGGCTAAAAGTGATTGATGGACCTATCCACCATGAACATATCTAATTCTTTTTTGAACCCAGTTATAGATTTGGCCTTCACAACATCCCCTGGCCATGAGGTCCACAGGTTGACTGTGCATTGTGTGAAGTAGTACAGTAGAACTCCATTTATCCGATCCTCCATTATCCGGCGTTTCACATTAACCGAACAACCAGGACTCCAGGACCAGAAGCAGGTGGTATCTCTTGTAACCACTAGATGGTGATGCAGCATCACATTTTTCCATTCTCTGGATTATCTGGATTTTTGATTATCTGATTTGTTCCCAGTCCCAATTAGATCAGATAAACAGGGTTCTGCTGTACTTCCTTTTGTTTGTTTTAAACCTGCTGTCTATTAATTTCATTGTGTGACCCCTGGTTCTTGTGTTATGTGAAGGGGTAAATGACACTTCCTTATTAACTTTTTCCACACCGGTCATGATTGTATCGACCTCCATCATATCACCTCCTTTCCAAGTTGAAAAGTTCCAGTCTTTTTCATCTTTCCTCATACAGAAGCTGTTTCATATCCCTTATGTTTTGTAGTTGTGTGGACAGCTCATGGTAAAACTGATGGACTAATGAATGTTCAGACTTAAGCAACAATGGGTTCAGACACTCACATGGCCTGAATTCTGCTTACTTTTAGTAAAATATAACTGAATTGTACGTGCCTCTTCATCATGAAGGGCATTATAAGATGAAATGTTCATCCATCTGCCCTTTATTAATTGTACTATTATATATCTTCGTGTTATATCAAATAAGTTGGGATAGAATTCTTTACAGTTGAGATGCAAACATGAAAAACTAAAATAGCTTTTTCAGACATAATGATTTACTAATATCACTATAGATTCCCAGGCAAAAACTCCATTCAGATGGAGTTAAATTTGAGAGTACATATGAGTTATTTAGGGTAAACTGCATTTTAAGCATCTTGTAATTATCACTAAAGTAAACATTATAAATGTAGGAAATGTAGAGTCAAGGTTATGTGTAATAGAAATCCAAACATGTTATGGTATGTAAATGTATATGGCATGCAAACAACCTTAACATGTCCCTGAAGAGACACCATGATTGGGGAAAAATACTGGAAAAAATGAATGTATCTTTAAAAATCAGTTTAATGTAATCTGGCTGCTTCCACGGACTATCACTGAGTTGAGTTAACTACATCTCATACTTTTTCTCACTCACTGGCAAACTCTGTGGATTCCTTGGCTTATTTAAGTAAAATTGATTTGGGATTATAATATATTTCTTGCTTGAATTTGGGTAATTTTTTATATATTCTTCTTCTTAACAGAACCTCAAACAGAATTGAAATAAAGGGGTATTTTGTAAAACAATATATAGGGCCAGACCCTCAGTGGGTGTAAATTGGCATAGCACCATTGGCTTCAACTGATTTACACCCACTGATGACCTAGTCCATGATATGGAAGCAGAATTGTTTCTCAACAAAATATTTCTTCAAAGTTTCCATAAAGCACCCGCTAGTCTATAATAGTAATTTGGAGGATTAAAAAGGGGGAGAGCTTCTTGGAAGAGCTGGCTGTTAATACTGAGACACAAAGGAGCAACGGAGATGTCTCAAACATCTGGCTGAACTGTCATTTTTAAAAGGCTCTTTTGGGTTTGTTGCACAGTATACATCATGTTATTTAGTAATTCATAACTCCACTGTCAAAACTGAATTCCTCCATTAAAACAAACAAAAAAAAGTAGCCTAAATGAGTGCCTGAATCAGGGCTGGAAAGAGAGGAAAACAGCTTCTTGAGCTTTCAGCACTGAGTTTTCTATTGCTTTGGTCATCTGCAATAAACTATACAATCCTTCTAAATGTTAGTTGCTTTTAAAAATTCATTATGAGCAAACAAAACAACAAAAAATTGACCACTGTTTAAATATTGTAACTTTCCACTCAGCTCATTGCTAAGTATCTTTTGTACAATAAGTGTTATGCCAGATGATTACAGAGAATTAGAGGGCAGGTTCTCTTGGGAAAGAAGGTTGCATTCTATAAACCCATCTGAGTTGGGACATGTGGGGTATCATTGGCTCGTCTGGTGGTGATATCCCACATGTCCCAACTCAGATGGGTTTTACAGAGGATCTAAAGAAAACACCATGATATCAATGGATTTAGTTAGATAATCTTTTGATTAACATTATGCATTACTGTCCTTCTAACATCTGCTTATTAAGACAATAATTTCAAAGAGGAAAGTGTAATAAATACATTGCATGATCAGCGAAGAATTTTATCAGCAAGTCATAAACAATGCTTGAGCACTGACAGATTTTCTTCTCCATAGAGTTTAGGATGTTGCCCAAGAAAAGGTGAGAAGGCCATCAATTTATTCCACGTATCGTACTGAAGTGGCCATTTTACATAGGCTGTCGAAACAGTACAATATGCCAAAGGGAAGGAGATGAAATGGGAAAATAATAGCAACTAGTCAAAGCTCTCTCTCCAATGGCCATTTCCCTTTATCAACCTCTCCTCCTCCAGGCAGGAAATTCCTTCTGTGCCTGATTAAGCCTGCTTTGTGCTCAAAATCTGCCAGTGACACAGCAAAGAATAAACCTTTGGTTTCTATTTATCTTAGGTACTTACCTGGCCCTCATTACTCTAGTATTTGAGCATCTCCCAATCTTCATAGATTCATCATTTTTAAGGCCAGAAGAGACCATTGTGATTATCTAGACTGACGTGCATAACACAGGCCATAGAACTTCCCCCAAAAAACATTCTAGAGCAGATCTTTTATTAAAATATCCTATCTTGATTTAAAAATGGTCTGTGACAGAGAATCCACCACTGCCTCTCAGCTCATCACTCCTGAGCTATTCTTAATATGCAACTCCTTCGGCCCCTCAATACAGTATGCACACATACTGGCATATTAATATCCCTAATTTGGAAACTCCGAATAAAACTGGTTACTTACTGGAAAGGTTTAACAACTTTTCTATGCCTGCTGTTCCATGCTCCATTGACAGTACCAAGTTTTACAGATACCAGTGTATCTCTTTGGGCAATGCTTTTCCTAATGTCCAACCTAAGCTTCCTTTGCTGCAATTTAAGGTGTGGATAGGGGTCAGGGTGCTCAGGGGGGGAACAGTGGGTTGAATGGGGGCAGGGGTTCTGGGGGGCAGTCAGGAAGGAGGGGTGTTGGATGAGGCGACAGGGGGCAGTCGGGACAGGGAGAAGGGGTGGTTGAATGGGGCAGGGGTCCCGGGAGGGGCCGACAGGAATGAGAGGAGGGGTTGGATGGGGCGGCAGGAGTCCGGGGGCGGGTATGTGTGGATGGGGCAGGGGTCCTGGGGGGCACATAGGAGGTGGGGGCCAGGCCATGACCCCCTCCCATAACCGGTCAATTTACGAAACCCAATGCGGCCCTCAGGCCAAAAAGTTTGCCCACCCCGGGCTAAGCCAAGGTGGTCTTTTGTCATGCTTCCTGTCTTTCCTATACAGTGGGATAGTTCACTCATGAGTCCTTAATAATGTCTCTGAAAAACTGCCAACTGTTATCCTGCCTACAGAAAATGCTACTTCTTACTGCCACCACAGGTGAAAGCCACCCTTGCTGGGGGCCTTATCCACCTTTTATGCTGTTTTATGGAGCTGTTCAGATACAGAGAGGAGATTTCACTGCTTCGGTGGAAACTTTTTCGGTAACCCATTGTATTTTGCTTTTGTTCTTCTTTACGATTTGTCCTGAGAGCTTTCCAAAATGGTTGCTTTTAATCTATGTGTGGCATCACACCCTTTTTATTAGGAAGTAATACACGGGGTGGTGATAAGAGACTTTCATTTCTGACCTCAGTCCTATGATGTCAGGGTTGCAAAAAGATAATAGCCTTGTCATGAAGCAAGAGTCAATATCCAAGTACTCCACTTGATACTGTTGCAATGGCCAGATTGTGCCATCAAGGCACAGGCCTGTGTTGGGGGCAGTGGGAAGGTAGGGGGCCATGGACCTTGCCTCTTCCCCATTCCTCCCAGCTGCCTTTCCAGTGTTTTGAATCATGCATGAACCTAGCAACAAGCAGGGACCACTTAGGAGAACTAAAGCACTTCAATTACGCATAGCCCTTGCTGTGGGGCACACCTGATGGCAAGGATTCCCTGAGCCCTCTCTCATTTCACATGTGCACAAGGGCCAGGCCCAGACTGGCCCTGAGTGAGCAAACTATATACCTTAAAAGAAGTTTGCATCCATTTTTTCCAGTCCAGTATCCAGAAAGTAAAATGGGAAAGAATAAAAACAAAAGCATTGGAATTCAGTTAATGATATCTACTATGTCCTCAGTTCACCTCATTGTATCTAGACCTTGATGTTGAAGAGATCTCAGGACATTTCAAATGCATGCTGCAATATCTTGGCAGAATGGGGAAAAGTTAATCCTTAGACACTGGGAGTCAGATTTTCCTGGCTTCGTGCTTGTTGCTGGCATTTGACGCACTGGACTCATTCGTTCCAAGCACTGAGTAGTAGCCTTAACTGTGAAGTTTCTTGATTTGTCAGTTTCTGCCAGGCTTTGAACATACCATCTTGTAAGATTTTACATTCTGTGTTCTCCTCACTGGTGTTACTGCGTAACTGATAAGTCTGGCGATTAATTAGTCTGTCCCATGAGAATGTCCATTCAGTTTGGTTTGCTTGTGCACAGCCCATTCCTAATGTGATCAGCTCTTACTTTTCTGTCATTGTCAGGTTCCAGCTTTTACCAGTATACACTGAGTAGCAGCTGTTAGCTCTTCATCTGATATCCTGCGATACAGAAATATTTCCAAAGACATGTCATGTCAAAAGTAGCATCTCTCTATGCAATCCTCTACAGGGGGCTTGTGAGCTACTCAAATAATAATGTTGTTTGATCTATAGATGGCGCTAGTTGTGTTAATACCGATACCATCGTCGTGCTTTAACAAGGTAGTGACTGAAGTGACGAGTAACTTCAGCCTGTAGCTGTGGCTGTGTTCCTAGCAGACAGAGAATAAAAAGCAATCCCTAGCTTTCTTCCTTAAATGTTGAACTGAACAGCATGTGTCTCTGAAACCTGTCACATATATGAGAACAAGATGTAAAGTTTAGGTAAATCCTCTTGAATTTCAGATGAAGAATTGCTCTGTTAGACATGTCAGGCTAAGTTCATCCCTTTTGTCATTCCACTGACTTCAAAGGAACTACACCAGGGAGGAATCTGACCTATTATCCAAGGTAAAGTGACAGATTTAACTACGGAGAGTTCTAATTAAAAATGGATATGACGATACAGAAAAATATATAATCCATTCTTACTCTTGGGCAACTCCACGGATTTTGACTTTGCATCAGGAAACAGAATTTGGTCATAGATTTTGGTCATAGTTGCTTACATTTAAAACTAAGTTTTCTTTAGGATACCTTATAAATATATAGACCCGAATTCTCCCCAGACTTACAGTATGTAAAATATGACCTCAATAAATAAAGCCAGTGTGATTCCATTGCAGTGATAATTTGGTCCATAGTTAATTACTTAAAACATAATAAAACCCCAAACCAAGAGAGTTCAGATAAAACATGACTCTGAAGTGACAATCCAATATATATTCAATATTATCTTGCTACTTTGTGTTTTCAATTGTTATTGTTTTATTTTGCATTAAAATAGCACCTGGGGTCAAGTCAGGATCAAGGCTTCATTGTGTTAGGCAGTGTATAAACACACAGCTAGATCCCTTCCTTGAAGCATTTGCAATCTAAGATGAAGTAATATTCAGTCTAAATAAAATATCAATGATGATACCACAACTAATGACTGGGGCCATGATCTTGCAAACTGCTCTGTTTTGGAACTTAGAATCGCTTGCAGGATTAGGACCAAGATGAATAGTATATCTGCATACTATATTCATATAGTATATACAACAACCTCGGCATTCAAGCTTCAGAAGCGAAGTTGCCTTTTACGGTGAAACCATAGGACACCATGATCCTTGCCATTTCTGATGTTTTGTTCAGTCATTACACAATGAATTTCCTCAAAGGGAAGAGGAAATTGTGTAAATGGTCTTAAAAACATTGCTAATTTATTGCTAAGTATAATTCAAATGGTCACAATAGGAGACGCATCTTTTTACAAAACTTATAACGTGAGGCTCTCACACAGTGTGGTTGATGCGGTGTGTGTGTGTGTGTATATATATATATGTATATATATACACACATATATCACTAAATAGTCTCAGAAGAATTGGCAGCAGCATTTTGGCTGTAATCACTGTAAATAACAGTGCAGATTTTTTGTTGCCCTTTTACATTAGCCTGTTGGGACCTACTTGTTCCTGCATTGAAAGTTAAGAAGTATTTTTTTTAATTGCTTTCAATTTTCAATAAAATGTAAAATCAAAGCAGCATTAATAGGGCTGGGCATAAGGACCATTGTAATGGCATAAATGTGCCATGGCAGCCTAATCTTCTGGAAGCTGTAAAGAAATTTGTCCTACCACAGCTCTTTTGTATTACACTCTGTAAATATGATGCTTTTCTTGGAAAATGCATTAACAGAGCTACTGGCCTTGACAGATCTTTGGCACTTTTTCTGGGCAGTTGCATTAATAAAGGAAGATATTTCCAGTTTCCTTCTGACCTATAGCATATAAAAGTGCAAGCCACAATAGTTGTTTATTGTAGCAAGCCATGGGAAGTAGCGTAGAATTCTGCTCCTATCACTACATTTTGCATATCCAAAAGTGCTATTTCTGATAGTTTTATCTTTAGGGCCAAGCAATATTCTTTCTTGGAAATGCTCCATCCCCATAAACTTCATAAGAGTCACCACAAGTAATTGATACCTAGTGAAAACTCTGTGGCTTTAGAGGATGCTATCCCTATAGCAGTGGACTGTGATTTATAGCTTACTATAGACTTAGGGGTTATTCTTCACTTCTTGAGGACAGCAGGCAGGAAAAGGGATCAGGAAGAGGTTTCCATTTGTTTGTGTAAGTCAGGGGTATTGACAGTGTGTGCATGCAATGTCTTTCCATTGGTATAGCAGAGAGGCTATACTAGCCCCAAGTCTCTGTTTTAGTTAGCAAATTTTGAAATGTTTGCTAAAACCCTACCTCACCCACATATGATAGATTAATTCATGTGTGAATTCTTCAGAACTTCCTATCCCAATAAATAGGAAATGAAGGTTTTATACACTCTCCTCATCACAACCCCAGCAAAGAATATCATAAAGGGAGTGTTGGCATAGTAGTTAGAGAAGAGGATCTGTGAGTCAGGACTCCTGGCTCTATTCCCAACCCTGCTACTGATTTGCTGTGTGACCGTGGGCAGCTCACTTAGCCTCTCTGTGTGTTAATGACCCATCAATGGTTATAATCATATGTAGTTAAATCAAAGGGATGGTGGTTTTTGAGGCTTACTTAAAAGTTTGAAGTGTTTGTGGGTCCTTGGATGAAAGGCCCTAGGTAAGCATCACTATTTTTCTTACTGTAAAAGTTTAGTGCATATGATAAATATTAGAAAAGCCCACTATATATATATATATATATATATAGCTTAGTTTTAACTCTTCTTCAGCTTAAAGAAAAACAAATGTATATTAACTATATACATTTGTTTTTCTTTAAGCTGAAGAATTAAAACTAAGCTTCTGAAAACATCAGACAACATTCTGTTGCACTCAGAAATTAAAGTCCAGATGCTCGTGAGTTGGATGGAATCATGGACTCTTGACTCTTGAAACTTGAAATATGCATCTTAATGGGATGCTTTCAAGTTAGCGGAGAATGAGCTAGTTAGGAATAAATCTTCAGTTAAATCTTATCCAGATTCATTTTAAGATTCATTGTTATGATCAAGGTGTTGAAATGCATCACATTTTCATTTGGTGCACAGATGTGGTTGGAACAAGTCTGGCTTGNTTAAAGAAAAACAAATGTATATAGTTAATATACATTTGTTTTTCTTTAAGCTGAAGAATTAAAACTAAGCTTCTGAAAACATCAGACAACATTCTGTTGCACTCAGAAATTAAAGTCCAGATGCTCGTGAGTTGGATGGAATCATGGACTCTTGACTCTTGAAACTTGAAATATGCATCTTAATGGGATGCTTTCATGTTAGCGGAGAATGAGCTAGTTAGGAATAAATCTTCAGTTAAATCTTATCCAGATTCATTTTAAGATTCATTGTTATGATCAAGGTGTTGAAATGCATCACATTTTCATTTGGTGCACAGATGTGGTTGGAACAAGTCTGGCTTGTGCTTCAGAGTATCTATAATAAATTAATCTCATTCACTCACTCTCTGAGGTACTAAAGCCGTGGGTTTTAACTACTAGCTCTGATGTTAAAGAATCACTTGAGATCAGTATTCTGAAGAGAAGGGTTTTTTTTTTTTAAATCCAGAATTATCTGAAATGTAATAATTTAATGAATAGCTAATGGGCATTTAGTAGCACTGCAAGTTTTTAGATATACTTTAAACCATGAAACGTACATTTATTTCTGAGTATTAATGGGCCAGATGATATAAATCGGCAAAGCTCCCTTGGTGTCGGTGGAATTATGCCAATTTACACCAGCTCAGGAATCTGGTCCATTGTTCCTCATTCACATCCTGTGACATGTAAAATTATCAAGATGATCTGAAAACAACAAGAAAACTGGAATAAACAATTCCTTGCCAAATTCTCAGGGGATACCTGACTTATTAAAACAAGAAATTACATATATTATCCTTTTTATATAAATAAAATTTCTCTCTCCTAAGAAAACATGATTTAGTGGGGTGCTGTAGTAGTGACGTCTGTTTTAAGGATACAATGTAGCAAATGCATATGAAAACCCAGTGGCCTGAAGCTCTAAAGGGTAAGGAGCTCTCTCCTACCATCTTTTGGTGAACCAAGGATAAGAAGGGCCACAGAGCTGCTTCATCTGCATAAGCTATTTACCCCGAATTTCAGATGGATAGAAGCTCCAGAAGGGAAGAAGCTCTAGACCGCCATTTAATAATGAGCAGGGGAAAGTATGGGTAAAGATAGAGCTTTATTTGCATAAGCTTTCTACTCAGAATTCCTCCAGTGACACTTTGGGAGCCACCACAACTGTACACAAGCTAAGAATTAGGTGGGTAGTGGACTTGAATTAAGGGAAGACAAAAGGATTCCCTACTTTATGGGAAGGCGTCTGTTCAAGAGGTTATACTGGGAGGTGTACTTTTAAGTGGGCTACCTCAGCAGAAAGAATGTCTGGGGCGGGGGAAGAAATGCTGTAGAAGCAGTCAGGGAACTGCTAAATAAAGAGAATCTTTTTTGAGCAATTTGAGCCTAGATTATTACTGAACACCACCTGGCACCAGGAGAAAATAGCAATTAAAGAAACTAACCTGAGTGGAAGAATAGAGCAGCTAAAAGCTTCACTAGAGCTGAAACTCTCTGGAAATATGGAAGACAACGGTAAGAGATTTAAACAGCATTTCACTTTTTATTGGTGAATAATGAGTGCCACTGGAAAGGAAGACAATCAGAAGGTAGCCTTATTTCTGATAATAGCAAGTTCTGATTCACTCAGTGTGCTTAACAGTTTTCAATTAACTCAGGCAAAGAAGGCTAAGAAACTGCATTACCAAAAATTGAGGACTCCAGTTGAAAATTAAACTTCTGAGAGAGAGGTTTTTAACCTGAGGGTACAAAAAGAAAATGAAACTATAGTCGCTAATAAGAAACCAGAATGTGATTTGAATCCAGAACAAAAAAACTCAGGGAGAGACTACTGGAAGACTCAGAATTAATTCCTGACTACGCAATTAGAATTTGCCAAGCAAAGGAAGTCACCCTGTCCAGAATGAAGCTTGTGGATGGTGGGCAGTGCTCTGACACTTTAAACATGATTGAAAAGAAACCTGAGCCAGCAAGGCATGTGCAGCTCAAAGTTGGAGTCCAGCAAAAACAGCACATGGAGTTGCATATGATATGACAACCAGCACAAGCGAGGACAATGCCTACCATATGAGAAAAGATGCCAGAAATGCAATGGATTACATCACTCTGCAAGAGTTTGCAAGCACCAGCAGAGCATGCATAGTGTGGACCAGGAAGACAATGATAGCACTACTAGCTCAGCTGAATTCCTCAAAGGAGCAATGGACAGTGTTGCAGCAGAAGATGAATGGACTATTACCCTGAAAGCAAATGAGACATTTATTCATTTTAATTTGGACATGGGTGCACAAGCCAACATGACGCCAGAAACAGTGTTGGCAGTACTAAAAGAAAAGCCCTGGGTAGTGGAAGGTAAGCAGGTGAAACTAAGTGTGGTGAGATTATTTATATTGGCGAGGCAGATTAGATGTATAGGTAAACAAAAAATTGGAAAAAATACAATTTGTAATAGTACCAGGGGAAATAATACCTACTATTGGGTTAGAAGTATTTCAAACCCTTGGTCTTATTAAGAGGATGAATTCTTTGGAGAAGTAAGGGACCAACACATTGAGGAAGAGATTGAGGACATCTTCCAGATGATAGAAAAGCTCTCAGCAGAGTATAAAATAGAGCGGAAAGAGCTCAATTGCTTCACAAATCATGCCCCTAAGACAATTCCACTCACCCTAAGGCAGAGGCTAAAAAAAGAGCTGGATAGGATTGTTTCTCTGGGAACTAAAGAATAAATAAAACAACAAGCAGAGTGGGCGCATGCATTGGTCATGATAGAAAAAAAAAAAAAGACTGAACCCTTCACTTGTGTATAGACCCAAAGAATTAAATAAATATGTAAAAAAACAAAAACAAAAAACATTTCCCACTGTAATCTAAAAAGAAGATATTTATGGGGAGATGGATGATGCCAACTATTTTTCTACACTTGATGCATCAGCAGTGTTCTGGCAAGTGCCCTTAGAAAAACAAAACACACATTTGTATACCTTCAGCACCCCCTTTAGGAGACCTCGTTCCCACAGACTGCCATTTGAATTGTGAAAACGAGGAGTCCAGTGGCATCTTAAAGACTAACAGATTTATTTGGGCATAAGCTTTCTTGGGTAAAAAACCCCACTTCTTCAGATGCATGGACTGAAAATTACAGATACAGGTATAAATATTTATTGGCACATGAAGAGAAGGGAGTTACCTTACAAGTGGAGAACCAATGTTGAAGGCCAATTAAATCAGGGTGGATATAGTCCACTCCCAATAATTGAGGAGGAGGTGTCAATACCAAAAGAGGGAAAATTGCTTTTGTAGTGAGCCAGCCACTCCCAGTCCCTATTCAAGCCCAAATTGATGGTGTTAAGTTTGCAAATGAATTGTAGCTCTCAGATTCTCTTTGAAGTCTGTTTTTGAAGTTTTTTAAAAACTTTTAAATCTGTTATTGAATGTCCAGGGAGATTGAAGTGTTCTCCTACTGGCTTTTGTATGTTACCATTCCTGATGTCTGATTTGTGTCCATTTATCCTTTTATGTAGAGACTCTCTGGTTTGGCCAATGTACGTGGCAGAGGGGCATTGCTGGCACATGATGGCATATATCACATTAGTAGATGTGCAGGTGAATGAGCCCCTGATAGTGTGGTTGGGTCCTATGATGGTGTCGCTGGAGTAGATATGGGGACAGAGAAGGCAACAGGGTTTATTACAGGGATTGGTTACTGGGTTAGTGTTTCTGTGGTATGGTATGTAGTTGCTGATGAATATTTGCTTCAGGTTGGGGGGCTGTTTGTAAGCAAGGATTGGCCTGCCTCCCAAGGCCTGTGAGAGTTGGGGATCATTTTCCAGGATAGGTTGTAGATTGTTGATGATGTGCTGGAGAGGTTTTAGCTGGGGGCTGTATGTGATGGCCAGTGGTGTTCTGTTATTTTCCTTGTTGGGCCTGTCCTGTAGTAGGTAACTTCTGGGTACCCATATCGCTCTGTCAATCTGTTTCCTCACTTCCCCAGGTAGGCATCGTAGTTTTAAGAATGCTTGATAGAGATCTTGTAGGTGTTTGTCTCTGTCTGAGGGATTAGAGCAAATGCTGTTGTATCTTAGGGCTTAGCTGTAGACAATGGATCATGTGATGTGTCCTGGATGGAAGCTGGAGGCATGTAGGTAAGGATAGTGGTCAGTAGGTTTCTGGTATAGGGTGGTGTTTATGTGACCATCACTTATTTGCACTGTAGTGTCCAGGAAGTGGATCTCTGGAGTGGACTGACCGCTATACTTACCTACATGCCTCCACCTTCCATCCAGGACACATCACACAATGGTTTTGGCCTTAATCCGTAGACATAAAATATTTCAAGTCTTTATTTATGGAATGCCAGCATGAGCTGAAACTGATCATAAATCACTTATTCCCATTGCCAAAAGGGGTCTGGCAAACAGCCCCACAAATAGAGTTTTTTTTTTCCAGCTACACATGTCTGACTTGCAAATAGAATATAAACCTGGGAGAGATCTGGTGGTTGCACACTCTTTCTCAAGCATTTGACAAAAGTGCAATTCAGCAAAGTCCAGAACTAGACATTGTACATGTCAACCTGATTAATTAAGCAAACAAACCACCTTGTCTGGTTACAGATGAAACATGGACTGTAATTGCCAGAGCTACTGCTCAGGATGAGACCCTGCAGAATGGCTGGGATAGCATAGTCCCAGCTCCTATAACCAACTGAAGGGGGAGCTCTTAGCCCTAGATGGGATTTAGTTTAAATCCCTAAGGAGTTACAGAAAAATGTATTACAAAGGATAATGAAGATTATTTAGGGATTGAAAAATATAAGCAAAGGTCTAGAGATGTTTTATACTGGCCTCAAACAAATAATGACATTGAGGAAGCTGCCAAGGCTTGTCAGATATGCCAATAATACAGGCCACATTTAGCCACAGATCCCATGTTTCTGGCACAGAAAAACTTGGCTCAGTGGAGCAAACTGGGCATAGATTGCTTACATTGATTAGAAAAATCTATGTACTTGTCCTAGACTATTATACTTACTTCTCTGAGATAAACTTATTAGAAGATGCTATAGCCAAACAAGTGATTTTGGAGGTCAAATCTATTTTTGCTAGACATGGCATACCTGAAAATGGGCTGAAGTTTAGTGGGCATGAGCTAAAGCAGTTTGCGGTGACGTTTGGATTTAGGCATATAACCACTAGTCCCCAGTCCAATGGGTTGATGGAAAATGGTATTAAAATCATAAAACAGCTATGCAGAGTCTGACTCCAGTCCATATTTAACACTGTTAAATTACAGGATGGCACCAATGAAATATGGTCTGTCACCTGCAGACATTTGTTTAACAGAAAATTGAGAACTAGAATGCCGATAATGATAGAAGCTGAGCTAGAGGAACTGGGGATTTGCAGAAGTACAAAGAGACAGATAAAGCGAAAGAAAGAAAAGTTTCAAGCTACACAGAGCTCTTCCTTGAAAGCTTGTCCCTCTCACCAACAGAAGTTGGTCCAATAAAAGATATTACCTCACCCACCTTGTCTCTCTAACATACTGGGGTCAACACAGCATACAACAGTAATACTGATGTTTTAAAGGGGACCCGCGAGTCCAAGCAACTCAGATATTAATTGAAGTGTTAGTAAGTTTAGTTAGTAGCTTGGTTATAAGCATTTGGAATAGTGATGTATAAATGTTGTTTAAGTGTTGCTATTATTAAGTTTTGACTGAGAAAAGATGTGGTATTTGGAACTGTACCTTTAGGTGGGTTAGCTTCCCAGACAGGAAGTCTGGGGAAAGGCGTTTCAGAAGCCCATGTTCTGGTATGCAAGGACATTTAGAACTGGTCACTGAATAAAGATGATCTCTTTCAAGCACCTTGGCCTATAGTGATAACAGGACCACATGCAGGAGTCCTCTATGTTGCTGGTTCTCTTCCCTTGAGGACCAGGTGCTGTTGAGAGGACTTTTAGTGCGAGAGCTGTTGCAGAAGACTTGCAACAGGAGATGAGGCACAGCTGGTTCCTCCACGGGGTGCAACACAGAGAGGGTTCTTCACTGAAACTGCTGAGGACAGTAGAACAGCTGAGTAAACCATGGTGAGGCCCCTCCTACCCAGCCCCTAAATAAATCTGAAATTGTTATCGCAGGGTCAGGTGGAGGAGCCTGAGGACAGGATCAAACAGCACTTCCCAAGGGACTGGAGATAGATCGGCCCAAATGCACTTTAGGACTCTGGGATTATGTTTTCCCCTGCCACCAAACTGTGAGTGGGGTTTAGCAGATGGGGAAGTGACACGGTAAAGGGGAACTTGCCTATTGGACCTTCACATTGGTGAGTGGGAAACTGAGTTAACAGACTGCTGCCAAATTTACATGGTGGAATATTTTACTTATTACTCATATAACTCTATTGTTGCTAGGTTTTCCCAAGTTGATGCTATGTTCCTTTCCCCCCAGTAGAGTTTTCCTTGTTTCCATTATACATTTGATTTTGACCACCATCTTTCCATGTTCCCTGCTTCTTCCAGCCTTCTGGAAAGAGCTCTTTTTTGCTTGAAAGTTTTCATCTTTATTCTTAGAGCAGAGGAGAATTTTTTGGATAAACTGAGCTATTTCTGAATTACGAAATCATGAAAAGTTAGTAGTTTTCAGTAAACAAAATATTGCAGTCCTAATTTAAATAATATTTGTGATAAAAAAAATTGGAAACAAATAAAATTTCTTGGAAAAAATGAAAAATTGGTCTGTTTTGAACATGCTGAACTGAAACAATTTATACATTTCAAGGTTTTTATTTTCCCTCATGAAAATAGGCTTTTATTGTTTGACCAGATCGCTTCTTGGTTTGATAAGATAGATCCTCCTTACAAACATCTGTTGTAGGTTGTGCTGCTGAGTAGATAATATTGCTTTAGAATGCAGGTCTACAAGCACCTTCTGTTATGATGGGTTGCTCTGGAAGATGTTATTCTCCTATTGTTCTGTAGCAGAATCGTATTGTACTGATGGTGGTTACACTAGCTAAACAAGGCAGCCTTTCTCAGTGTTGGAATATGACTCTGAATCAGTGGGTTCTCGGTGGTTATTTGTGTGTGTTGTTAAGAAAAGGGGTTACAAAGATATTTAAAGATAAAAGAAAAATCAGTATAGAGTTATAAATAGTGTAAGTGATTTTTAGAGGGAAAAAAAAATACTGAAAGTTGTAAAGAACGTCCAGAAAGGCTATCATGCAAATGTCATGTTTTCAAGTCCTCTGGGAAATTTTTGTACATCACTCATGCTCCAATATCTCTGCATGCTGGTCAGCAAAGGCAATTGTGGTGATGATTGTTGAAAGCTGTCTCACCCCAGGGGCCACTACAGCAAGCCACTTAGTTCTAAGAAAGGACCAAAAACGATAAATGGCTTAACTATAGCAGATAGCAAAACATTCTAGCTTATAAAACTAAGCCTTGAACCTTGGAAAGGCACGTCTTTGAAACTATCACATCCTTCACTTCACGTCTTCCTCCTATTTATGTGCCTCATCTGGTTAAGATATAAATTAATCACCTTTCTTTTTAAAATGTTTCCGCATACGGCCTCTTTTGTTGTTAAGGCTACAGGAAGTCACCATTTTTTATCTGCTATATAAGCCCTTCCTTTCTTCCACCTACATCTACTTATTTATTTGCTCTGGGCGAAGTTTACCCATACAGGGAAGCCACCACAAGGCCTATGCACCATTTAAATCCCAATGTAAACTCTCTTTTGAAGATACAAATGTGACTGATGTGATGTATTGACTTTATGCACATGGGTGAATTTTACCCTCTGTGTCTTTATTTTTCATTCCTTCCTCTGTTCATTTTTCTCTCACTCATTCTTCTTGCTTCCCATTCTCTCTTTCTTTAAACAAAGTGGCTGATGCATGTCTTTTATGCCTTTTCCTAATTAGCTTCTATTACCAGACCATTTGTTAGAGGGAAAATGTTTGGCCAAACAAGAATAATGTTGTAACAAGGGTGGAGTACATTTATTATTTTATAAAATCTTTCCAAGATTATCCTTTTCAATTTTAGTCCAAATGTTTAGCCACAGAAAAATAAATAAGTAGAAAATCTCAAAGGGTAATGCTGATATAAAACACAAAAAATATTGTTCATCTCCTTTTTTAGCTACAGATTGGTACACAATTGAATGGAAAACCAGGCCTCTTCAACCTTCACAATTAATAATGCTCTCTTGATATTTCAGTAAAGATTTAAGAGCAAAAGGAATGATTGTTTGACCATGTAACTGATTTTGGAAAGATAATAGGCTAGATCCTCTAGCATGCTGCATCTGCTTTGCACTACACTGTCAACATAATCTGACTTCACATCCTGATTAACTGCCCGAGGGAGGATCACCCTGCTGCAAGAAAAAATATTCTACAGGCCTGGAGCTGATGTAGGGGCTCTTACACTAGGCTCTCTGTGCTGCTGATGTAGCAGAGCAAAGGGTGCGTGGTTAGATGAAAGTGGGGAACTGGTTGAGGCAACCCCACACAGCACCACTCCATTACTGAAATTTTGTGCCATATAGCCACTTTGGCTAGGTGTAATTGACATGACCCAGGGATCTTGAATCCAGGCCTGCCATTGGTACAGGATCAGCCACACACCAACCCTCCACCTGGCTGCCTGCTAGCAATAGGTTACTTGAGACCCATAAAGCTCAGCCTCGGTGTGATACTCCAATTGGCAGAGTTCCAGAGAGGCTGATTGGCCTGCTGGCCCTACTTAAAACAGCAGCAGGAACAGGAAGATGTCTGAATAATTGGGCTCTACCCTATTCTGGACTATGTGCATTGTGCTTCTTGCTACCCACTCCTGCTTCCCCAGCTTGATAGCCTAGCAGTGCAACCCAGCTTGGCTCCTGGCAGCAGACTTGTGTTTCCCAACCTCTAGTTTAATCTCCTTCCTCAGGCCCTGGTATCCTGACCTGGCCTGACTCTGGTTTCTGACTCATAGTTCTGGTCTCCTGCTTCTGACCTTGCTGTATCCCAACCCAGACAACTCATGACTGTGGACACTGGCTCCTACTACGAGGTTTGGCCACCTACAACCCAGCTGTGACAGTAAATAGAATTCCGTAAATAAATGAAAAATTGGGGGGGGTGGGAATTGTTTTGGATCACACCAAAAACATTTTTTTTCAAATGTTTGGAAAATTAACAAGTTGAAAAACATCTGTTTGGATCGAATGAAATGTTTTGATTCCAGGTATTTTTTAATACTTTGAATTTTTTTTAAAATAAAACTGAAGGAAATTTCTAAACAAAAAGTCATTTTGAACTGAAAAATCAAAATGTTTAATTTCAAAGTGTCAAAGTGAAATGATTAGGGTTTTTTCCTGAAATTTTGCTTTTCATGCAACCAACATGAATTTGTGGAAAATTTTAGTATCAAAACAATCTGCATTTTTTTCCTGAAAAGTTCTCACTGAAAAATTGCACCCAGCTCAAGATGTAAATTAGAGCTGCTTTCAGGAATGTTTACTGAAACCGTGAATTTTGTGGGATACTTGTGAAAGCGTATGCCAGATACATATGTTCGCACATGTTACGTGATCATGTGAGTCCAATCAAAAGAGCTCAATTTTGGATAATAGCAGCACACTGCTCCTGAACAAACTACAGAATTGATGGCCGTTTCTTTGATGGCTGAGTGTTCAGCTATTATTGACTTGAATTCTGCATTTACTTGTTTTTATGGCTTCTCACGTGGGAAGCAAGTCCAATCCCAGATTTGCAAATGCAGTTGCATGTCTTGCAAGTCATTGTTCAGAGGAGGCTTTGAGTCATTGGCCTTGTGATGTGCTCTCTTCTCCTGCAGAGACCTCCCACACACCACTTCTCAAAAATGGACCATGGCCTCATGGTACAGACCTCTCCATCTGGGTCTGGCCAGTGCAATGTTTTCCCAGGATTAAGTGTCTATCGTGTATGACTTGAGGTTGGCCTTTATGGTATCTTTACATCTGAGGATGGGTTGACCCTGACAGAGGGTTTCCAAACTCAGTTGGCTGTAGAACACCGCTTTCAGTAGATGGGAAGCCTCCATGCAGACCAGGTGTCCGACCCACTGAAGTTGAGCCCCTATGTGCATTTTGCTGCCAGGGACTTAATACCTCTCAAGCACTTCAGTGTTGGGGATCCTGTCTTGCCACTTGATGTTGCAGATAGCTAATAGGCAGTGAAGATGGAAACTCTCCAGCTATTTGATGTGGCGGTGGTAAAGCATCCATGTCTCACAGCTGTAGAGGCGTGTGGTGAGTACAACAGCATGGTAGATTTGTATCTTGCTTCTGAAGCAGATTCCATGCTCCCTCCAGAGCCTGTGGGTGAGCCTGCCCAATAATGAATGATCGCCTCATCAACATGGCATTGCTGGAAAGTATTTCCTGACTGAGTTGAGGGGCATGTTGTCAGTTGTGATGATGGGAACACCGTGCTTATGATGTTGCTGGTGATCTGGTGCTGGATGGTGCATGTTCTCCATCTTTTTCAAGCTGATTATAATACCGCAGAATTTTGAGGCATGGGAAAAGCAGTCCACAGTAAGCTGAATGTCCTCTAGCATGTTTTGAATGTGTCAGCAACAAACAAAAGCTCTCTTAACAGCTGCTCAATTACCTTGGTGCGGGCCTTGAGTCGCAGTAGATTGAATAGCCCTCATCCTAATTAAACCAAATGTGCATGCATCTGTCAAAGTCCTGATATGCAAACAAGAGCGTAGCTGAAAAGACAATGGAAAAGGGGATTGGAGTCATTACACATCCTTGCTTCGTGCTGTTGGTGACAGGGAATGCTTCTGATGAGTCACCACATTCCATGACCATGGTCATCATGCCAGTGTGAAATGAACAGATAATAGGAATCATCTTCTCTAGACAACCAACTTTATGAAGGAGTTTCCATAGGTCCTTACAATTCACTGTGTCAAAGACCTTAGTCGGGTCAACAAACACCATGCACTGGTCCTTGCTCTGTTCACGAGCCTTCTCTTGTATTTCTTGGGCTGCAAAAATCATATCCATAGTGCAGTAACCAGCATGAAAGCCACATTGACTCTGAATACACCGAGTCCACTAACAGCATGTCTACATAGCAACTAGACACCGGTGTCTGGCCTGTGCTAGCTGACTCAGGCTCGTGGGATTTCGCCGGTGGAGCTGTTTCACTGCTGTGTAGACTTTTAGGCTGGAGCCTGGGCAATAGGACGCTGAAGTGTGGAAGGTCCCAGAGCTCAGACTCCAAGCCCGGAAGTCTACACAGCAGTGAAACAGCCCAGCAACTTGAGCCCCACAAGCCCAAGTCAGCTGGCACGGGCCAACTGCAGGTTTTGTTTTGTTTTTTTGCCTTGTGGACATACCCTAAGTGAGAGACAAGTCTGTTGAGGACAACCCATTCAAGGATCTTCCCCATCTGTACACAGCAGTGAGATTCCACAATGATTGTCACAACTAGATATGCTTCCTTTCCTTTTGTATAGATGGATTATGAAAGCATCCTTTTACTCCTGGGTCATGGTACCCTGTTACCGTATAACCTTGAAAAGGCTGGTGAGTTTTCTGACCCGCTGGGTACCTTGACATTTGTACACTTCAGGAGGAATGCTGTAAGGGCCTGGAGACTTGCAGAATTATGTGGCCACTAATTACATGTTACAAATTATTTGTCCAGTTTCAAAAGGCTACATGGCCTATTTTTTGACTTTGCCATCTTAAAATCCCATCAAAAGTGAAACATTTATGTCCTCTGTATTGACTTTGGGATATCACAATTTAGCCTTATATATACTATCTATAGTGTATATATTACACAGATATACTTATTGAATTAAAGTTCTACTACATGGGTAGGATACCTGGAAACATTCTCTTACTGAGTGGATACACAGTTTAAGGGCTAGAGTAGACTATTTGTGGAATTAGTACAATAAATATATTGCATATTGGACCATATGTCACAAACATTAGTAAATAAAATAGATGGTTTGATTTTTTAAAATTCCTTTTTATGTTGTGCTGCAGGGAAACAGAAGAAGATGTGAAATATTTGACCAACTTCCATTGGCCCATACTTTTCGTGTTGGTGGTTGTTGCAATTAGTAAACTAATAATTTATTCAATTAATTTAGTCTTTATTTTGAATCTTCTGAAATGACTATGAGCAAGATGTGATTACTATGAATTCCTTATTTAGACTCACTTGCTGAATTCTTTACCAGTTTTATTTTTACTCTGTGGATGGATCACAGTGCATGTTTGGTACATAATATTCAAGCTGTGATAATGTTCGCTGTTATTGGTCACCTATGTCAAATGCTATTGTTTCCGTCCTGCTCGCTGATTGAATGAGCATAACTCATGACCAGGTCACCTTGAATAAGCCACTGGTCCTTTGAATTTCTCAGTGCATGGTGGCAGTTCAGGGAGAAATAACGAGCACAAACAGGGTTAGGGGATTTTACAAAATTTTAAACCTTTTCCTTTCTGGGCCACAGACCTTCCTAAGGAGTAATTACTAGAAAAATTAGATTTCTGACTGGAGAGTTTAAATTTAATTTTATATCACATTTTCACAAAGCAAGTGTATATCCAGTCTTAGCTGTGAAAGTGCTGACAGATACTTACTCAATAAACCCCTACTAACCAACCAACCAACAACAACAAAAACGTGGAAATTAATAAAATCTAAATAAAAATAAATCTAAACCAAAATCTCTACCTCAGTTTTTTACTCCTATAAGGGAAAAGTGCCAGAGACTTCAAGAAATCAATTAGGGACTTCACTATTGATTCTGCCTGGAAGGCACCCAGAGGTTATGATGATGGGCACAATATGATACCCTAAAATAAAGTAAGGTAATTGCCTCTGTGCAAGGGCTCTGGCTAGGTATTTTGGGAACTCTGCTTCCCACTGGGTCGATTAGTATTCCATCCTACATAGTATACCATTGAAGTGGGTTTTAGCCCATGAAAGCTTATCCCCAAATAAGTTGTTTGGTCTCTAAGGTGCCACAAGTACTCCTCGTTCTTCATTCTGCTACTAGTTCTCATGTGTTGGGAGTCGTTGAATCCTCAAACTTTTTCCAACAATGGCCTTCTGCAGGCAATTCTTATTTGAAACACATGGCGTCTCTTTCCCTTTTTCATCATATCTTATCACACCTCAGAATGCCTGGTTCCTATGTGTTTATGTATAGCTGACATGTAGTAGTTTGACACACCAAGGTAACCTAGTGAGGGGGGCTTTAAACTAGGTTAAAAGAGGGCAGGTGACAAAAACCAAGAGTTAAGCATTAAAAGGTGACCTTAACAGAGGGTTAGATATTGTGGGGTGAAGGAGGCAAGGGAGGACATGAAAAATTACAATAGGGTCATAGGAGTAACAAGAGGAAAATCAATGGGGGAATCTGTTCAACATCTTAGATGTCTATACACAAATGCAAGGAGTATGGGGAATAAGCAGGAAGAACTGGAAGCATTAGTGCATAAGCTAAATAATGACTTAATTGAAATCACAGATTTGGTGCGATATGTCTCATGACTGGAATATTGGTATATTGCTCCTGCCCTGCTTTCAGTCCCTGCATGTACCCTATTCCCATTCTGCTCCAGCCTTATTTCCAAACCTGCTCCTGCTGCATCTACTGCCTGCTCTGGCTCTGGGCCCTGTTCTCCCCTGGCTTCTGGCTTTGGTCCTTGGCTCCACCTTTGACTAAGGACAGACTCTGAGTTACCGCCAGCTCTGGCATTTGGTTTCTGTCCCTCCAGTACTGATCCTTGGCTCATTCCTGGACTGTGCCCTGGTGGACCAGTAGGCTGAACTCTTGTTTCAACCACTAGGCCTGACCACCCACAGGCCAGTTGGCTACAGTTTGAGCAGGCCCTGTAAAAAACTCACTGGCATGGACCCCACTCAGGCCAATTTTTCCCTGGTGGAGCTGGTATGGGCCATAGAGAACCTACAGGCACAGATATTCACCTTGCAGATGCAGAATGCAGCCCTAAAAGCCGGTCAGTTGCATAGTTTCCTAAACCAATGCTGGCTCCTCTTCTGACTATGCCCCGAATCATTTCCCATAGACCATGCCAGAGTAGGGTTCGTGGTTAGTCTGTTCTCTGGGGAGGCCTGTGCCATAAGTAACACACATCAGAGCATGGTGAGCAGCTGAGGAGAATGAGGTGTGGACCCTGAGCAGAGAGGGCAGGGAGACAAGGGGACTTTGAAGGTCAGACTTGGTGAGGGGGACATGCAGGGGCGGCTCCAGGCACCAGCGCAGCAAGCGCATGCGTGGGATGGCAAGCCGCGGGGGATGGCCTGCCGGTTGCTGTGTGGGCGGCTGGCAAGCCGCGGGGGATGGCCTGCCGGTCGCTGTGTGGGCGGCAGGCAGGCGGCTTTTGGCGGCATGCCTACGGGAGGTCCGCCGGTCCTGTGGCTTCGGCGGCAATTCGGCGGTGGGAACGCCGACAGTGCAGCACCGGCGGACCTCCTGCAGGTATGACACTGAATCTGCGTGACCAGTGGACTGCCCGCAGGCGCGCCGCTGAAGGCTGCCTGCCTGCCATGCTTGGGGCAGCAAAAAACATAGAGCCGCCCCTGGGACATGAAGCTGACAGGAGGGACAATACATACTGATAAAGGAGGGAAAATAGTCATTCTACAACATGTGTGTGGGGTTCACTGTGTTTCAGGCAGAAATACTGTAACTGCACATCAGAAAACATAAGAATAATTGACAGACTCCATGTGTGTGCGAGCGACAGCTCTTTCCTTCTGCCTAGTGCTTGGAGGCAGAATACATATATCCAATATATCAATGGCACTGGCTGATATTAGCATTATGTAGTTAGGTCATGCGCATGACTTGGGTTTTGCAACAACCTGTATAGATTCCAACTTCCCATGGCAGTTGGAATTATCACAAAGATAGTCCCTGGGAAAGCTCTCTGCTATTTTTGGAGTATCCACTCTATTCTCTAATTGATAGCAATCATGCATTCATCTCACCCAGCTTACTTATTAGCACACAAGTGTCAAGAGGCTACTTGGTGGGGAACAGGCTTCCCAGAAAGAGGAGGTTTTCAAAATGTTGAGTGATTATATACTGAGGGAAAGGAGAAGGGATGCAATAATATATAAAATGCAAAATCAGTTAGTAGCATGGAGCAGCGAAATCCTCTTTAAAGACCCAGCCCACTCCTCCTTGGTAGGGCAACATGAGACTAGAGTTTGTTCTTTTCATGTGCTACAATGCTAAGAATTCTTTTCGTTCTGTTTCTTTATTTTGAGTTCCTAGGCATTGAGTTGCTGAGAGACCTCCCCTGGGTAACAAACATTTGCATGCTAACATAATTGCAACAACAGTGAAGCTCCACACATAAAAATACAGAATGTGCTTTCAGAACTGCAGAGTTTGCCTTTACTACATAGCAGAGGGATTAGAAAGCAAGTTGGCTCATATGAATGTGTGACATTCATTTGGAACTGTCCTCTCCTATTGCTGACGGCATTGACCATGGTGTCACTATATCAGCCTCCTCCTACACTCATTTGGCTGCAGCACATGACCCACGGTCACCTCTGGTTACATGCAGGATATGCGTGGCAGCTGGAGGATGCTAAACCATCAACCTCTGGGATGAACTTTGGCAGCAGCAGCACATGGGCTTGCTGCTAGGTCTCTTGCTGTCCTCTCATATGGCGTGTTGCCTGGCTCCACTAGCGAGTGTTGTCTGCAGCTGCCTTGTGCAGAGTTAGGCTGCAGAGCCTCCCATGTCTTTCTGGATGACATTTTGCTTGGATTCACTTTTGATTGGAAAGAATCTTCATCTGATTTAGTTTGTTGTTGCTGGAATAAGAGAACCCACCCACTCAGTCCAAATTACATTAAGATAAGGAGGTAGTTTCCCATGTATTGTCATGTATTTGGTGCTGATATGCATTGGCCTAGTCACTCAGAGCCTCTTATGTCTTTTCACCATGACTGATTGCTGAGATTTTGTTCTCCAAATTAGTCTTTTTTTAGTAGAATATTTTTTTCTGAAACTCAAGGGTCCTATCCTTAAACTAGCTCTAAGTCATTTGAAGTCAATGGACCTATTTACATTAAGCATCTGCCCCAGGATCTCCATGTCATATCCACATACTTGGAGAGAATGACTGAGATAATGACAACTTATGCCTGATTCAAAGCCCTAGATAGAAATACTCACATTAATTCCTGTGAATTTTAGATTAGCCCTCTAATGCAAGGGATTGTGGGGCACTCCCACCACCCACGCCTTTGAGCTTGGAAGAGTTTTCCCTGTGCCCTGAATCAGAATTCTTTTAGCATCTGGCTGACCTGATGTTAATGGTAAGTCGCAGACCTTCCGGGTCTAAATGAATCACAATCTCTGTGGTTGTATTTAAAGGCCTTTCTAAACAACAGCACTGATTTGTAACTGACCACTTAGTCACTGGCCTAATGGTAGTTAAAAACTCTCATTTAAAAATCAGTAAACATCGGGGAACTTTTAGTTCCCTATTTACAAATATTTGGACTTTTTTTCCTTTTAAAAAATTATAAGACTGACCAAATAAACTAAAAAGCCAAAGTAAAGGACAAGTTTTTTATTTTGACTTCCTCACATGAAGTTATTTATTCATGATACCGTTGGTGGAATAATATAGTAATAATCTTCTCCCCTAGCTATGTTAAAAAACCTTTCAGATAACACTATAGCCTTTCATTTCAGTAAAGCTGTCCTTTCAGGCTTCTTGTTCTGTTTGTTTTTTTTGCTGTATACTAAAACCTGTCTGTAAGATCCCCATGGGGACTGAGAAAAAGTACCCATTGTAGGCAGGTGGTCTGTCTTTGAGCACTTTCCAATTGGAAACATATGTCCATGAGTGTTAGAAGGCTTCTGTAAAGGCAGAGCAAAACTGAGGCCAAGGAATAGTGGAACTGCATAGGCAAAAGCAATAGAAATACATCAGATTAATTTTATTTGATTCTTTAGGTATTTTGTACCTGATAAGAGAATTAGTTTGATCAGTTGCAGTTTTTTGCTCAATTTTATTACTTGTGTTGATGAAGAACTTTGAACGTATTGGAGCACCTCCACCTTCAAATATCATGGTTTTACTGTGATATTGCTCCTTGGTGGCATATTTAGCATGTGATATTGCTGCCTTGGTGGCATTTCTTGTCAAGGCTGACTGGTGTTCTATGATGTCAAACTTCCTACTTGTTTTTCCCATATCTCTATAGCCAGTTGAATATGGTGGAGCCATGTACACAAAACAGAAAAAGAAAATATGCTTCCATATACCAATTCACCAAAAATGTTTTATGGGAATGAATGGATACAGACAGTAAGAAGAAAGTTCACCAGCCCTGAACAGACCACCTTTTCTCCAATGCTGAATAGTGCTTAGTGTACTAGGGAATGGGGTTGCTGCAAGGGAGTCATCTAGGGTATGTCATCATTACAGAGTTAGCCTGGGCTCTTACCTTAACCCACTTCCCATCCACACAAAATCCCTTTCCCCTGAATTTTAATACAAGCTAGCTGGAATGGCTGGGGGTGTGGGTTAGAGCTCGGGTTCCACTTTCACTCAGCCATGCACTTTGCAGTGAGGACAAAGACAAAATCACTTGAGTACTGGTAGTCCTTCAGTGACTATCCACATTGCCCCTGTGTGTCCAGAAGGACAGACAAGTATTCCTATAATTCTCTGGGAAGGAATCATAAAACAGTTCAGCTTACTGCAGTTCAAAGAATAATGGGATGTGCTCCCAGAAGTTCTAGTGACACCCCAGGGGAGTAGAGCACGAGTGAGGACACAGTAACTCATATAGGACTTTACAGTGTGACTGCTCACACCCAAGCTATGCTAACTTGAGTGCTCTGACATGGGTACCAATCACTTGGATTAACTCTGCAGTGATGACATACTCATACAATTCCCTGCTTTTCTGTCTTGTAGAGCTCCAGCCCTGACACCAAACCCAACAACTGAAATTTGACCAAAGTATCAGAGCCCACAGAAGACTAGACTATTATGTGCTGCAGGCAGACAATAGGCAGGAGCAAGGTGCACTCATGTCTCAGGCCCCCACAAAGGCAGGTAAATGATTAAACGAGATACCCACACGCTGCAGAGGAAGGCAAAAAACCCTCAAGGTTACTGCCAATCTGACCTGGGAGAAAATTCCTTCTCAGTCCCCACGTATGACAATCAGTTAGACCCTGGGCATCTGAATAAAAACCAACCAGCCAACCACCCAAGAGAGATAATTATTGGTGCCACCTCAGAGCCCTTGCCCTACCTGTTAAGTGCCCCATCTCCAGCCATGGCCATCCCTGATACTTCGGAGCACAGAGATAAAAAACAAAAAACTCAAAACACATTTGGAGTTAGGAGTGGTAGGACAGAGAAATCCCCTCCTGACCCCCACAAATAGCCAGCTGAAACTCTAAAGCAAGAGCTTTTAGGAACAAAGGATATAAGTCCAGAGCAGTGTTTGCCAATCTTTTCCAGTCTAAGACACACTTACTTCGATAAAAGATTTGTGTGGCGCACCCCCTACCCAGGCACTAAAATTATTAAAATAAAACTTACTTTTAATGAGATATTTGAGCTTGCCTTGATGTGCAGAGTTGTTTAATCAGGACAGGAAATGTTGACAGTGCAACTCAGAGCTCTTGCTCCACTGATCTCTGTTTTTGATGTATATCAGGCTATAAAAAATTTAACTCGCACAGGTACATTGTTAAAAATGGGAACAAAATGGAGATAGCACCGTCTGAGATTACTGGGTATTCATATGCCTCCGTCAAGCAGAAAGAGCCAAAAGGCATGTTTTTAATTTTAAAAGTCTGGGCCATTCTTAATTTGACAAGTTGCTATTGAGCTATTTTGGTAAGATTCTTAGCATTTTCCATTACAGAGGAACTCCAACGATGTAGGACTCAGTTGAAATCTTCTATATGAAGGAAAATATGAGCTGAATTTTTAGACTTCAAATACTCAGAAATGACATTGACCAAAATACAGTAGGATCTATCATGTTTGCCATGGGGAAACATTTCTATTGTGCCTCTTGCTACTTTTTCACACCAGAAGGCTAACTTAGATAGAACCCATGCAGTTTATCCATGCAGGGGAGAAGATTCTTTTTTCTACATTGCATTTTCCTGTTCAGTTCATTGAGGTGGTGGAATATATCAGACAGGTAGGCAAGTTTTGCACACCAGGCCACATCAGCAATCAAGTCCATGTAAATTGGATTCCTCCAAAGTTCAGAACATTTTTAACTCCTCTCTCAGCTCATACAAACATGAGAGAATTTTCCATTAAAAAGCCAGTGTATTTCTGTGTGCAAAAGTATACTCTGCTGTTCTGCTCCCATTTCCTCACACAACAACAAGGAAAAGGTGACATTTTAAGGATCATGATTTTATTAAGTTCACTATCTTTACTGCTCCACTGAACACTAAAGAAAGTTCTTCTGGTAGTTTTTTGGCCACGAGAGCTACATGGTGGAGGAAACGATCACCAGCACATCTGGGCTTCATTCTTTAACCTTGCTTATAAACGCCTTCACTTTGCCAGTCATGGAGGTAGCCCCATATGTGCAAACATTATTTTTCCAGTGCAGTAATCCCTCCTCATGGTAGACTGTTGTCATCCTAAAGATTTCCTCTCCAGTCATGTGACCTGGCCATTGTTTGCAAAATAAAAAAAAATCTTTTATACTATCTCCATCAGAGTAGCTGACGTTAGCCAAGAGTTGAGCATGACCACTGATGTCTGATTCATCAAGCTGCAATGCAAATTTTCTGCTTGATTTGTTTTTTTTTCTCCATGGAGCACAATATGAGTGTCAGCTGACGTGTCATCTGTGTGGCAACATATTGTGTTACCTGAAAGGGGAACGTTTGTAATTTCATTGACTGACTGCATTCGCACCTAACGTTACTCTCACCATTTCTTTGCATGCTGGTAAAATTAATGTCTCTGTGATTGTATGAGTGTTTTTTGCCTTTGCTACAAGCTTGGAGACCACATAGCTTGCTTCCAGTGTTTTATCAGAACCCGCTGCAGTCTTTCATCATTTGCACTTGTTTTTCATTCTAATCCTTCAAATACTTGAAAAAATATTTGTCCTTATTGGTAAGGGACGAGTGTTTGCTTTTAAGGAATTGTTTAACGTACTTGGAACCATTGCACAGTTTGAGAGTTTCTACTCATATGTGAGAGGGCAAGATAGCTCACCTGTAAACAAAAATCTAAATTACAAGTAACACACCATTTTGACTTTATGTTCATGTTCAGCTTCATCATGGAAAGTAGATGCGGAGGTGCCAAAATCTCTTTTCTGGAAATATTTGTCCATTTTTGAGTCTTCAATTCAAAATTCACCCCTGTAACTTTGATGATTGATCAGAAAATACGGCTACCATGTGATACCACATGAATGGCAAGGTCATTTAAGCGCACTGTGATGTAACGTCTATCTCATATACACCCAAGGAGCAACAGCACAAAATGCAATTTGGTTCTTTAGACTAATTAAAATAAATGAGTTTTTTCCCCCCCTCAAGTGACTTTTTCCAGAATTCTGCAGCACCCTGATTTATGCCTGACGGCACAGCAGTGTGCTGTGGTACACCAGTTGGGAAACACTGGTCTAGAGAATGCTGCTGTACACCTGTTAGGAATGGTCCCCATGGGACCATCTGCTAGCTGAGAATTGGTGGAGTGCACTGGAGCTTTGGTCATGCCCCATCTTGCCCCTGGCATAGCCATGTGCTAGGATAGTATAGGAGTTGGCTATTCTGGCTTTAGGCTCCCTTGTCGGGGAACTTCTCAGTCTGTCAGATACACCCAGTATCTAGCCCCTTTGAAGCCCCAAGCAGGAAAAAGGAAAATAATTTAACCCTGTATTACAAAAATAAAGGAGTTATAAAAGTCATACCCAGTAAATAAACACAATAAGGAACTGTAGATAATGGCCCTGGAGATAACGCTTCCCAAGTGAGTGTGTATTTGTATGTACATATATATTAATTTCAAATTCGCACTAGAATAAGATCCTACTGCTATAGCTGTCAATGGCAAAGCTCCCACTGACTTCAGAGGGAATAGGATCAGGCTCCCAGCACACCACCATGCACTTACAGACCATCTTGATAAAAGCCTGATACAGCTGAGATGCTAACATTTTTTGTCACATTGCCTGGAATAAAGTAAAAATAAGCTAATGTCACTGGAGTGTGGAGTGTGACATACCCAGACCAGTGGGGTACAGGAGTCTGGTAGAGGGCAAATATACTGGTCACTGGATGAGTAGTTTTCTATTCCCTGAGTGACCAGAGCAGGGGCTGCACTAGAGTAATCAGGAACCTGCTAGAACCAGTTAAGGCAGGCAGGCTAATTAGGACACCTGGAGCCAATTAAGAAGAAGCTGCTAGAATCAATTAAGGCAGGCTAATCAGGGCACCTGGGTTTTAAAAAGGAGCTCACTTCAGTTTGTGGTGTGAGTGTGAGGAGCTGGGAGCAAGAGGTGCAAGGAGCTGAGTGGGTGTCCTGTCCTGCTGGAGGACTGAGGAGCACAAGAGTTATCAGACACCAGGAGGAAGGTCCTGTGGTGAGAATAAGGAAGGTGTTTGGAGGAGGCCATGGGGAAGTAGCCCAGGGAGTTGTAGCCATCATGCAGCTGTTACAGGAGGCACTATAGACAGCTGCAGTCCACAGGGCCCTGGGCTGGAACCCGGAGTAGAGGGTGGGCCCGGGTTCCCCCCAAACCTCCCAATTGACCTGGACTGTGGGTTCTCCCAGAGGGGAAGGTCTCTGGGCTGTTCCCCAACCCACATGGTGAATCTCTGAGGCAAGAAAATCCGCCAATAAGCACAGGACCCACCAAGATATAGGAGGAACTTTGTCACAGGAGCCTTACATAAATTTTTTGTTAAACTGTGAAGTGCACTAATTGATACAGCAATTAACCCCCAATGCATCAAATAGCAAAATACAATAGAAGACAGAATGCTGGTGAATCATGTATTTTCTGTCAGTGTAGCTGCCCAAAATGTTTTTCCTAAAACACCATAGCCCTTAACAACACCTGTGCAAAAGAGACTTCTAATACCAAAAAAAATTGAATTGCTAATGCAACAAAGCTTTCTTCTACTGTAGGAATGTACCAGAGTTCCTATGACTAGCTGCACTGTGAAGAAGAAGCTTGAAAACTTTTGCATTATAACTTATTTGTTGCTCTAAAGGAGTTTTTGAAAATCCACTTGTAGCCTATCTGCATCCTTAGTTACCTAAATACCTGTAAAAATTCTGGCCCTTCAACTCGTTGTGTCTTAGTTCCCTGTGTGTAAAATGTGGATCATAGAACTGCCCTACTTCAGAGGGATGACAACAATAAAAACCTTAAAAGGTGTGAAGTGTTCACATATTATTGTAATGAGAACTATAGATGACAGATGAGAATCAGGCCCCAAATATTGAAAGTCTGCAATAGTCTACTGCCTTTGAAACTGAAAATGCCACCTTTTATGTAGAAAGGGACGGTCTGTTTTACAGGAACTCACTTTTAATAGAAATGCACCCAACCGGAATTCCCCAGTTGAATAGACAGAATTTTTTAAGTCTCAAGCACCCAAATCCACAAAGGGACTTAAGTGTTACAATGCTCAATGTCACAATGCCTAACTTTTAAGCACCTAAAAAAAATATATCACTGGAACAATAGGATCCACAAAGCCTGAGTTAGGCTCCTAGCCTCCCTATACAATGCAAGGGGAAAGACAAGCACCTTAGAATGCTAGGTGGGGATCCATCTAAGCTAGCCTGTGGGAGATGCCGACCACAGGATGTGTTCTAAGCCCCTCCCCTCTCACAGAGTTAAGTACCTAAGTCAGGGCTACAGGTAGGTCCCTATCTCTGGTTGAGATCCACAGCCAGGAATTCTTCTCTTGGAGTCATATAGCTTATGCCCCTAGTCAGTGAGAATTCTTGTGAGAATTAATTAGGCACCTGCCTTACTCCACACAAAACAGCTAGAGCAGGTATAATCTTATAAATCTTAGCCCAGTGGTTAGGGCACTCAGCTGGGATATGGAAGACCTAGGTTGAGTTCTCATTCACTGCCTGGAAGAAATAAGCAAGGATCAAAAATCACCATTAACTATGACTAAAACATCTTGCAGAGCTGGGATACAAATGGGATACATTTCAAAATCACAAGCTTACCACTTGAATTAAAGGAATAGTTGTGTTAGGTGTTTGCTGTAGAAGGATGCTTTCTTTAGTTTGCATTCTGCTAATAATAAGTAACATACTCACACACATATGACCAGATTTTTCAGAAGAGCTCACAACTCAGAGCACTGAGATCTCTTGAAAATATGGCCACCCTTTGAGGTACCTAAGCAAGAGATAAACTCTTTTGAAAATCTGTTCCATAGTGACCAACCCTGCTGCCACTGGATTAATTGCCCACTATTCCTATTGATATTAGTGAAATCTGTGTGGGGCCCCAAACAATTCACAACATAAATCAGTAATAACTTTGTTAATTAATTGTTTCTTTCAGATATTGCTGGCACATATATTTCCTATATAAAAAGTTTGAAGTGGGAGTCCAAAGACATTTTTAAGGTAGAGGGAGACCAATAATGAATGATAGTCAACATTTCAAATCAGGGTAAGTTTGTAATGACCTGCAGCTTAAAAACTGTTTGACCACTTTTCTTCATTCTATTCCTTTTTGCCTTCAGAATACATCTGGCAAGCCTCATGACAAATTATTTTTCCAAGCGGAAGTTATAGGGGAGCCAAAACAGAGCCTTATAATGAAAGCTACTTGCAACCTAAACAAGGGAGAGGTTTGGCTTCAACAGTCAACGACTAACAGTTCATTCCTGTTAATGAAAAAGCAGATATGCCAATTTGACATGTACCACTTCCCACAGCACATCATGCATCTATTCATTTCCATCATAGTAATTTTATATTTATAGTCACTTCAATTATTTCTCAATCTTGCTAAATATGGAATGCAGCAAAATTAAACAAGAATTACAACAACAAAATATCCAGGATCACAAGGTTTTTGTTTGCAGGTGCCTAATGACATTCCCCCAGACATCATTAACTTGAATCTAATTCTGATTTTGCAGTCATTTTTTTAAATTATGCAGCATTTTGCACTTCTTACAAAGAGTCAAACAACAGCCTCCATGCCTTTTACTTTGGACCTGACGGGCTTCTTGGAACTAATATGAATTATAAAGAAAAGATTTCTTTTAAGGTTAAACAGGTGTTTAATTTATAAACTCTAAACAGATGGTGTCTGTGTTCATAAACACAGACCTCCTGTAAGAAGTGCACAAAGTTGAGAGTTTGGTTAATATATATCCCATAATTTATGATCTTGTAGCGAGGAAAAATACACCGGATCTCTTCCCACTATGATCATCAGCACTGATAGATACAGATAGTTCTTGAAAGGTTTTTCTGTATAATTCTGGAGTCTTCAAATTCCATCTGTCTGCAGATGACTTCCTGACCTGCAGGGTGAATTTTAGTGAGTAACATTGAGTTGCTATAGAAAAGCCCCTCCTTTTCTGCAGAACAGGTGGAATTATAAAGATAAAAGACTGTACCCTAGTAAGACTGTCAAAGTGCAACTTACAGAAGAACAAAAACTCCTGCACTTACCACTGAGGCTTTACCACCCGAGTTTGTATAGGCCACTAGCGATTTTCTTTCTCCTCTGAACCAGAAACTCTTGCCCTAAGGACTGTAACAATATTATTATAGACCACGCTGTATTAAGGGTCTGAGCCCTTTGACATTAATGGGATTTGGATCAGATACTAATTCAGCTAAAGTGAGTTTTTAGTACAGTTAAAAGGGTGAGAGGTTCAAATTCTGGAGTTAATCCAGATTCATACCATAGGGTAAATAAGAGCATAATATGGTCCAGAGACATACCAGGCATGTTACAAAGGGGCATGAGCACAGTGCATGCCAACACAAGTTAGTAGACCAGACTCTGATCTGTGAATGAACTTGAACAGCAGACAAAATTGCCAAATATTATTACTATTATTAATTGGTGCATTTTCTGAGGATCTCTAAGCCAGATCTGCCTTAGGGGCACCTCTGGAGCAGGGGTGTCCCTCCCCCCCACCCCCCGCTGCTCTGCTCTTCCGCTATCTGCAGCCATCATTCCTCCTGCCCCCCATCCCCACCTTGGAGATGCCCCTGGCCAAGCTGCTTGGGACCAGGAGCCTCCTTTCTGCTGTGCAGAGTGGGGAAGGGGCTGAGGTTGGTCTATCCCCATCCCCCACCCCACCCGTGTACCTGGTCTCCACTGAGCTGGAGTGGGGGACAGAGAGCCTCTATGAGCTGCTGTTGGCTGCTGCTATCTGAGCAAGCATTCAGGATACTGAATGTCCCCAACACACCCTTGTATTATTATTATTTATTATTGTTATTACTTCTTGGTACTTCCTGTCAAAATGTGCAATTCACATATATTCTCTGTAATTTTATTCTTTCAAAGTTCATTAAGGATTACAGTGCTGTTTTAGTCTCTTGACTGGTCTGTGCATTTCATAATTCTATTTTTCTCTTATGCTTAAATTTAATTATTTGAGTACATAAGAATGGCCATACTGGGTCAGACTAAAGGTCCATGCAGCCCAGTATCTTGTCTGCCGACAGTGGCCAATGCCAGGTGCCCCAGAGGGAGTGAACCTAACAGGTAATAATCAAGTGATCTCTCTCCTGCCATCCATCTCCATTCTCTGACAAGCAGAGATTCCCGCCTTATGCAAAAGATATATAAATGGGTGGAACAGAACAAAGTGAAGCAACCATCATGAGGAATCCCCTAGCTATCACCTGAGCTGGAACAAGGGCTGTACCAGGGGAGAGGATTGTGCCCAGACTAGGAAGGCATCCAGTCTGTGAAAGAAACGTATTGAAACATCTTTCAGGGTGAGATATTATCTGTACTCAGTTGTATTACTGTATTAGGCTTAGATTTGCGTGTTTTATTTTATTTTGCTTGGTAACTCATTTTGTTCTGTCTGTTACTACTTGAAACCACTTAAATCCTACTTTCTGTATTTAATAAAATCACTTTTTACTTATTAATTAACCCAAAGTATGTATTAATACTTGGGGAGGGGGCAAACAGCTGTGCATATCTCTCTATCAGTGTTAGAGGGCAAAGAATTTATGAGTTTATCCTGTATAAGCTTTATACAGAGTAAAACGGATTTATTTGGGTTTAGACCACACTGGGAGTTGGGCAACTGAGTGTTAAAGATAAGAACACTTCTGTAAGCTGCTTTCAGTGAAGACTGCAGCTTTGGGGCAAGTAATTCAGACCCTACATCTGTGTTGGAGCAGATGGGTGTGTCTGGCTCAGCAAGACAGGGTCCTGGGGTCCTGAGCTGGCAGGGAAAGCCGGGGCAGAATTTGTCTTGGCACGTCAGGTAGCAGTTCCCAAGCGGGGTTCTGTGATCCAACCTATCACAATCCCCCCTTAGTCTCCTTTTTTCCAAACTAAAAAGTCCTAGCCTTTTTAATCTCTCCTCATATGGGACCCGTTCCAAACCCCTAATCATTTTAGTTGCTCTTCTCTGAACCTTTTCTAATGCCAGTATATCTTTTTTGAGATAAGGAGACCACAGCTGTACGCAGTATTCAAGATGTGGACATACCATGGATTTATATAAGGGCAATAAGGTATTCTCTGTCTTATTCTGTATCTCTTTTTTAATGATTCCTAACATCCTGTTCACTTTTTTGACAGCCACTGCGCACTTCGTGGATGTCTTCAGAGAACTATCCACGATGATTCCAAGATCTCTTTCCTGATTAGTTGTAGCTAAATTAGCCCCCATCATATTGTATGTATAGTTGGGGTTATTTTTTCCAATGTGCATTACTTTACATTTATCCACATAAAATTTCATTTGCCATTTTGTTGCCCAGTCACTTAGTTTTGTGAGCTCTTTTTGAAGTTCTTCACAGTCTGCTTTGGTCTTAACTATCTTGAGCAGTTTAATATCGTCTGCAAACTTTGCCACCTCACTGTTTACCCCCTTCTCCAGTTCATTTATGAATAAGTTCAATAGGATTGGTCCTAGGACTAACCAACAATTTGTTCTCCTATGTGTCTGACAATTTTATTCTTTACTATTGTTTCAACTAACTTGCCCAGTATTGACGTTAGACCTACTGGTCTGTAATTGCCGGGATTACCTCTAGACCCTTTTTAAATATTGGCATTACATTAGCTATCTTCCAGTAATTGGGTACAGAAGCTGATTTAAAGGACAGGTTACAAACCATAGTTAATAGTTCCATAATTTCATATTTGAGTTCTTTCAGAACTCTTGGGTGAATGCCATCTGCTCCCGGTGACTTGTTACTATTAAGTTTATCAATTAATTCCAAAACCTCCTCTAATGACACTTCAATAGTAGTGAGTTCTAAAATGCCTACCCTCTCCTGGCTGGAGTAATTATCATTATTACTTTTATTACCATCTTGTGCTTTGTCATTCATTATTTAAAATGGTACAATCAAATAAAAGTATCCCTCTAGCATGTAAATTTAGCTTGTACTCACCTTAGCAGTGCCAGTTTTAAAAAAATAGCTAAACACATAACTTTAGACAGATGGAAGTCACGTATTTTCAAATTGTATTTAGTTATAGCTATAAAATAACTTAAAATTCGTATGAAAATAAATGCAGTTCCAAGTATGATACTAATACATACATGATTGTGATCAGTAAACATAAATGCCAAAATAATTAGGAAAAATAAATTCACATTCTTAATAAAAGAGAAAAATCCTTAATTGCTTATGTTAAAATTAAGTAAATACTTTTTTAGTGGCGTGAAAAACAATTAGAGTAGCTAATGGTAATAACACAGTGTGTTTATTGGAGAAAGTAAGCATATTTTATTTATTTCTACTACAGATAGTGTACAATATATCAAATATGTGTTTCTGATATCTCTATTATAGCTCCAGAATGGATACCTCAAGTCTTGGGATTGCAGATATCTTCTTATATTATCTCCAGGTTGTTCTAAATTTACATATAAACTTAAAATATGACTTTAATTGGTGTTTGTATATATATTTTTTTTCTTTATTTATTTAGGAATTAGATACAGTGCTCCTGTCAGCTAATGTCTGTTATCGTAAAAAAAAAAAAAAAAAAAAACCTAGAGTTTTCAGGTGCCTAAGTAACCCCTGGAATCACAGTTAAAGTTGCCTCCTCCCAAAAAAATCTGAAATGTGCCCCTGGTGAGTCAGGAGTGGCCAGAAGGCTGCAGGAGGGCCATGGGCTCCAGCAAGATGCAGCCCCCAGACGACAGCATGGAGCCTGCTTTGAGTCTTAGGCTGAGGGCCAGGCACCACGAGCGGCAGCAGCAGCACAGAAGTAAGGGTGGCAATACACCATATACCATGTCACCCTCACTTCTGCGCTGCTGCTGGCGGTAGTGTAGCCTTCAGAGCTGAGTGCACAGCCAGCAGCTGCCTCTATCCAGTTGCTCAGTCAGTGGTTAATTTGTGCTGAGGCTGAGCTCTGGCACCTCTTTCAATACAAATTAAGAACTGGGGGGAGGCAGCGGGGCCTGGGGGTAATGGGGGGAGCCCAGGGAGCCTGCAGAGGTGAGGGGGCACCCAAGGGGATCGGGGGCACCAAAATACAAGTTCATCCAGCATGCTATTTTCCCTAAGGCTGGCCTTGTTTGTAAGCACTATGCAAATGTTAAATGGTATCCACACTCCATTTAGGTAGGAAGTCTTACAGTTCTCATTTTCCTCCATGACAGAGCTGTAAACACAGCTCAGGTCTCCTGACTCCCAGTCCCCTGCTACATTAGATTGCAATAGACCAGTGTTTCCCAAACTTGGGACGCCGCTTGTGTAGGGAAAGCCCCGGTGGGCCGGGCCGGTTTGTTTACCTGCCCCATCCACAGGTTCAGCCGATCGTGGCTCCCACTGGCCGCGGTTCGCTGCTCCAGGCCAATGGGAACTGCGGGAAGTGGCGGCCAGTACGTCCCTCAGCCCGCGCCACTTCCAGCAGCTCCCATTGGCTTGGAGCAGTGAACCGCGGCCAGTGGGAGCCACGATCAGCCAGACCTGCGGACAGGGCAGGTAAACAAACCAGCCCGGCCCACCAGGGGCTTTCCTTACACAAGCAGCATCCCAAATTTGGGAAACACTGCAGTAGACCTTACTGTCCCCCTTATTATACCATGTCATAGCAAAAATAAATTGGGAAAAGAACTGAGATCTGGAGAATGCCGAAGTTAACAATATATAGGCAATTTCAATGGCTAGTTAGCCGACAGACAGCACAGCTCATTTATCGTAAGTGTTATCAAATCTGAAGGAGGATACAATGCATGAAGTTCAATGTTTTATTATTAACTATGTCTCACTCACAAATATTTTATGTGAACTTTTAAATAAGCAACACAAATGTATGTAGGTTGTCTATTTGGTCAGTTGCCTAGTGGTCAGGGTTACTGCTCCAGTCTCTTCTAGTTCTTTGTGTGCAGGACCCCCGCTTCCTTCCTCCAAACAGGGTTCAGCTGTGTCAGCTTCCTTGTCGGTAACCCCCATAGTCCTGCCTATCTCTGGGCTCTGAGGAGGGGAATCTGAGCGGATAAGGGGACTTGGGCCCTCATGCTCCACCAGGTCCCAGCCCAGAATCCTGACAGTGTGACAGCACAGAATGGCCTACTCTAAGCCCCAACCCTTCTTGCCTTCTTCTGGGCCACTTTCTACCCCATCCAATTCCTCAGTCTGGGGCATCACCGTTGTTCATTTATGGTCCTTTGCTCCCAACCTTAGAATTTCAGGGCTGATGCAGGCAACCCTTTATTATCCTTATACATGGTTCTCCCTCCTTCTGGGATGATGTCTCAAAGGAGGGGGAGAAAGACTTACAGCCAGACCTCCTCAGTAAGAGTTTCTCCTCCCATGTCCAGGCAGTGCTCTTCCTGGAAATGACTTCTCTCCTTCCCACTGCCTGGGCCGCTGGAGCAATCTTTATAGTGCTCCTTTCCCCAGAAGCATGCTCAGCAGTGCCTGAAGGGCAGAGCTTTCCTGATCCACTACTTCTGCAGCCTTTCTCCTGCCTCGGCCTTGTAAACCTCAGCACAGTAGCAGTAAGTGTGGATACGATTCTGTCCCATAATAATGGCATCTTACAATTCTTGTGCTGAGTTACAATATTAGAGAACAGTGAAGTCACAATACCCAATGATTTAGTAATACTGAAATGAATGTTGAATACTTGACATGAAAAGGAAGCACCTATAATCAGCTTTACTACAACTGACAGCACATGACAATGACTAATGCATACATGCTTCCATGTAAATACAATAAATACACAATTTAATATAACTTCAACAAAGCCATGCCAAAAATAGATGCAAGATCAGGAATAAAGATACAAATCCTGGTATCTCAATAATGCCTAAGCTCATTGGAAACTCTTGTGGGGCAAAAAGTCTCTGTGCTATGATACAATTAAAAAAAATCCATATTCAGTATTTCCTCATTGATTAGAGGTTTCTGCAGTGGGATAATCAAGTTTTTCTAAACCTTTTTAAAACAAAAAGGACTTTGAAGCAAGAATCAGTGGTTTACTGGATCTTTCAAAGGAAGGACCTATGCCAAATTTTTAAAATTTCCAAATTGCCAAAGGTTAAGCTCCTCATGCCATATTTAGGCATCTGAATTTAAATGACCTGAATTTCAGAAATTCTGAGCACCTACAAATCCTACTGTAGTCAATGGGAGCTGCAGGTGCTCAGCACCTTTGAAAATCAAGCAACTTTTATTTGGGTACCTACATCTGGAGTTAGGAGCTTAATTTCAGGCACCCAGGGTTGAAAATGTTGACCCTAATTTTTTTAGAAGGAAGATCTTAAATTCGAAGCGAAGCCACAAAGTTCTTAAAAGCATTTCTAAGATTAGCAACCGAAAAAATCTGTGGAGAAAAAGAACTGGGTGGTCTTCTTTATGACAGCCAAAGTAACACCGAGGGCCCAAATTCAAGCCCTCTGACAGAGGCTCAATATACTGACTGCCCTTACAAAAGGCAGTACAGGCCGGGGCCTGAACAAAACTAAGCTGTACAATTCCCTGCCAATTACGGTTAAGGGTTATGACCAGAGAAGGGTGGGGGAGGGAGCAATGCAGAAGGCCACAGCAACGTCATAACCGCTTGCTTATGAAATATAATAACCGCTTACATGAAGAAATTGCTTCTAGTAAAGGCCAACTTCTCCTGTAGTTCCAGCTAACTACCAAACTAGCCAATCATATATCTTCTTCGGGCGTCCTGTGATAAACCCCTATGCCCTTAACCGTAAACGCCCAGAAAAATAATATGTACTTTGATGAGAAAAGCATTCCAACTGGTGCCAAGTACCACCCATGGTGGAAACCACCAAGAGACCCCCCCACCCAATAGGCACCCAATTCTTGGAAAAATAATGAGGAAGGTACCGAGAAAGAGGACAGACCTCAACTCTTATTACTCGCAAATGACGTATTATTTATACTATGCTTGCGGTTTGAAGGAATAAAAGCAGCCTGCGTGCTGTGCTGGGTGTGGTAGTTTTCGGACTGCTACCCCAACGCATTGGTATGTATTGCAATAAACTGGCCTCAGGCTTGAGTCAGTGAACCAAAATCAATGTGTGGGTGACTTTTTCCACGACAAATCTAACTTAATGCACTAATAAATCAAAAAGCGAGGAGGCTGTTCAAAGCTGGAGGAAACCAGAGCCAAAATCCTCATATGTCAAAACTGCAAAAATGCAAATGTTTTCTTCATTCAACAGTCATATCAGTAATTAGAAACGGAGCCCTAATTCCACCAATGATATCACTAAAACATTGGAGTAATGGATTGAAGGAGCTAATAGAATAGGCTTTTTTTTTTTTTTTTTTTTTTGGTAACTTCAACAAATCAAAACACAGGATCAAGAGTATGGGATATGAAGAGATTTAGTAATCCTAAATCCAGTAGTGATGTATGTACTATAGCATAATCCATGTGTCCCTACTGAATATTGGTCTGACTGTATCTAGGTATTCTGCTGAAATCATTAACCACAATAAATTAACCTTGACAATCAATTTAATTCTGGATATTATATCAATAGCCGAGATCATGTGCCTATTCAAGTTAGTGATTACTGGGGAACTTTTATTTCAAATACCTTTAGAAAAAGTATCTGATCAATCAAAGAAAAAAAAATGGGGTGGTGAGGTTGAAGCATTTATACTCTGATGTAATGTAAAATGTGCTGAGGTAGGAAATACATTAAACTATAACTGTGCATAAGAAAATGGAAGCCCTGGGAAAGAAAGAAAGCTGTCAATCAAAGCTTAATTTACAGTTGAGCAATGGAAATACAATTAAAAAGTCAGTATTTTTTATGAATTATACCTGACAGTTTCCTGTGCCTCTCTTTATACTTTCCCCTCAGTTTTCTTTTACATTAACATTCAAGTGTGCAAGTTTTGATTTCTAAGAATGTTTGTAGAATGCACAAATATCACAAATAGCATGAAAAATACTTGCTCCGCAAGTGTTTTGGTGGCCATTTTGAAAGCTCATTGTAGCTTGCAAGATGGAAATGGAAGGTGGGTGGTTAAGGAGAAAATTTTTAAAGGATATTTTAAACTGCCACCAATCTTGTCAGGCCTCCTCAACCAGAGACCCAGATTATGGCACGAGGTAGCATGCTGAATCTTTGTTCTTTTTCAGCTTGCATCTAAAGGGCAGGAATAGTTACTAGATTTTAGGGTGGCTAGTCCTGCCTACATATTGCCCTGCCAGGGGCTCTTGCAATGGCAGGAGGGATGTTGAGTCCTCAGCTGGGAGTTCACTGTTCTGAAGCCTGGCAGTTCTGGGCCAATAGTATTCCTGGTGACTGGCATCAGATCATCTCCCCAGAGTTGCAGAAAATTGCTTAAAAGATGAATTACCAGACAAAAATTCAGACTCGCGAAACAAAAGCCTAACAAATGTCTGAGTTGCTATTTGTAGTATGTCATTCTTAACAGGTAAAGGCATTGAGTTGGCCAGACAAACACCTGTCAGGGATGGTCTAGAGACAATACTTAGTCCTGCCATGAGTGCAGGGGACTGGACTAGATGACCTCTCAAGGTCCCTTCCAGTCCTATGTTTCTATGATAAGAGGATGATCTGAAGAAATGTAGATATATTCTGTGTGCAGGATGCCAACTGGTTAGGAAATACAGTCTAAGAACTGGGTCTGAGCTGTAAGTTCTACTACTCTTTTGATAGTAGAAGGAGAGATGATGTAGGAGTGGTGGTTTATGGCAAACTTTGTAAAACTTTTCAGGAAATCATCAGGGTGAATGACCATTTAATGGCTGTCCAAATACAAGTGAAGGAGTTCAGATTATTTCTGGTGTCAGTATAAACCCCAGAATAAGGATTGATTTGAGGAACAAAAGGAAGAGTTTAGGCAGAGCCTGCAAAACATAGCAGATATTGTGGGAGATTCCAATGATCATATGGGTGCAAGTTCAGGTTATGAGCAGAACCTGGGATATTTGGTACTGGGATATAGAACACTGAGGGCGCTACTCTGCTTCATATGTATCAGTGGGTGACTTCCAACACTTGGTTTAAGAAAAAAGAAAGTCATCTTCACATATACCAAATTGGAGGAATAAGCATGACAATAGATTTCTTGCTAATCCAGATGAACCAGAGGAAGATGGTTAAGGGTTGTAAGGTTATTCTGAGCAAAATGGTCACACCCCAATACGAGCCATGACTGGCAAATGGGCCCACTCTGCACAGGTATAAATGAATGTACAAGGGACAAAGAAGTGGAGTAGCAGGTTCTGAAAGCTTGATGACTACATAAGGTAGTGAGGAATCAGAGTATAATTTGATTTCTAGTTATATAGCAGTAGGTCAACTTTACTGGACAATGGACGCTAAAGGTCTCTTCTAGACCCAATCCCCAGAGGGGAGAGCACGCTAATGAAAAGTCTTTGTGTGGATACGTCTACAAACTATACATATTCCTTAATGTAATCTGGCTGCTAGAGGACAAATGCCTGCACTCTCTGCTGAGCTGAAACTTTGAACCCTAATATGTTATTAATTATTCTTTCTAATAAAAAGAAAAAGCCTCATTCACCATTGTGCTACTCCAGTTTTAAACCAGCGTAACTCCCTTGACATGGGAGTAATGCTGTGGTGAATCAGACCCAAAGTGTTTGTTTTAAAGTAACCAATGTGTTTTATAATGATAGCAAAAACCTCTACATTTCTATCAGCAAACTATATCTCTGCTTCAGCTCATTTGAATTATCATACATAATGCTTTCATTTCTAGGAAATGTTTTCTTATCTCCTTTAACATTCATCTTTTCCATCTTTTGCCAAATTATGACTAATCATCCAAAGTAAATCTTTACTTCACCGGGCCTGTGGTAGTATCTTTCTTTCATAATAACTTGAAAAAAATAGCATATTTAAAACCAGATTTATATTAATAGGAATATTCCCCAAAACAGTGCTCTCTAGATCTTTCCAATCTGAGCCAATGAACTAGTCACACTCTAGACCAGTGATACTGAGACCTCAATGGTTCAGGAGCCAAATTACTGATCACTACCCAGAGAGCCACAGTAGCGTGAATTCATTGTTTCATTTACTATTTATATATAATTATTCTCACAGCAAAATGACTGACCAAGTATTGTTATTTTATCATCTACAATTGGTTAATAATGTAGCAAATGCCTCCCGATTGCTTAATAACTTAGATTGCCTATAATTAAATCACATGGTGTTTTAATATCATGTGCTGCAAAGAGCCCTAGGAGGTACATTAAAGAACCACTTGCAGCTCACAAGCCTCAGTCTGAGTATCACTGCTCTGGAGTCATAAGCCTTTGGGTTTGTACAGTGTCAAGCTTAGGCTTTGTCTACACTGGCACTTCCTCGGCAAAACTTTTATTGTTCAGGAGTGTTAAAAAAAACCCACCCCCAAAGGACAAAAGTTTTACCGATGAAAAGCACCGGTGTGAACAGTGCTTTGTTAGCAGGAGCACTTTCCTGCCGACAAAGCCACTGCCGCTCATGGGGGGTGGAAGTTTTTGTCAGCAGGAGAGCTCTCTATATGCCTATATGCCTTCTCTTAAGTAATTATCACTGTATGTCCTATCTTGAGGCAATGTTATTATTTTGTTTACTAAAAAATAAGGTTACAGGCAGCACAGCCATATTTGTAGTTCCCTCTCAGAATCTTCAGATGCTCATTTTTTAAAAACAAAACAAAATGCAGTTTAAATCATGTTGACAGTTTAGGAAAATTTTAAATTATTTGGATTTCATATAATATTTTGTGGATGATCCTCAAGACTCAATCTTCTTCCTCCTCTCCAGTAAAATTTCTATTTGAAATCAATGGGAGTGTCTTGCCGTGTCTATAAATAAGCTTAAATTGGCTCATGTATGTGTCTCAGGGCTCTGAATTTTTCACACTACTGAGCAACATTTCTATGTTAACCTACATTTTAGGTGTAGACCAGGGCTAAGATAAATGGATACAGTTCCCATTGAAGTCTAGGAGAATTTTCCTATAGGATCAAACCCAAAGAGTGTCTATGTTAAAATCTATTTCTAGAGAATCTGTTTAATTGTAATAGGTACATTGAGGGTAAAAATTTGAAGTGTGGCTATCTTTAATTGAGATATTAAATGGCATATTAGGAATTGGACCTAAATTAGTCTGACTTTTAGATTTTGAAGTCCAGAGGGAGCTCTGAGTGTTTAGAATCTCTGAAAATCAGGCTGCTTATTTAAGGCCAAAAATTTAAAAAGTGACCCATGATTTGGGTGTTTCACGATTTGAGTGCCCAGCTGGAAACACTTTAAGGGGAAGGGACCTGCTTTTTCAGACATTGCTGAGCACTCACTTTCTCATAATCAGGAGCCTTTGTGGTGTCAAGCAGAAACAAGACATCCAAAATCTCTAGTCACCTTGGAATATCTCAGTTCAGGCTCCTAAATCTAAAGTCCTGTGCCTACCTTAAGGTGTCCATGTTTGAAAATGTTGGCGTTAGTGACCGTCAATCACCATCATTAAGTGACCTTGACCAAGGAACTACCCCTTGATTTGGACCAGCTGGCCCGTTAATTATATTGCACTTACATGTGAGAGCACATTGTTCTACTGTTATGTCTTCCTGGCTTCTGCAAAGACAAAATACTCTCCCTGCAGTAACATATTGAAAAGTGACAGAGCTGGTGTAATCGGAATGCTGCTGACTGTGTCAAAACCAGAAAAAGTAGCAGCGATACTGATATACTAGTTAGAAGATGATCGAATTTAAATGCTTTGCACAGCTTCAATTCAGGTTCTGATGTGAAGGTTGAGGGTTTTTTTTTTTTTTTTAATTATAAATACAAGGAAAATAAATGTTCTGGATGTGTAAATAATGAACACATTTGAATGCTTGGCTGCTGTGGCCTAGAATAGACTTAGTCATAAGCAATGCAGGGAAAGAGAGCTGGAAAAGCATTCAGCCTCATTTCCATCCCTGCACAGTGAGCTACTCAAAATCTTCTGTCCTTTTTCTCACCAAGTGCAAGGACTACTCCATCGTTGCACTGAATGTCAATATCTCCCAGAAGGGGGGTTAATTCCTTGCACCAATCAATAGGACTGGCCTGATGTGCTGGAAGGGAAGGGGAAAAGGAGTGCATGGTGCACTCTTTGAAAGGGTGTGGAAGAGGCTTGTTGCAACCCACATTCTTGCAGTACTCAGAGTTATTTTGCCTTCCTCAGGAACAATATCTTTGACAGTTCCCTCTGGGCCTAAAGAGGTCTCTGCAAACATTCCTACTATGGGTCTGTGTCTCAAGTACTAAAATCTAGTTCTAAATATTAATACACAGACCACATACATCTTTTGTATTAAAGATGTCATCATTTCCAGTGTACATATATTTTCCATTGTGAAACACTGATTTGTTACACTGATTACATCATCACTGGTGTGGGGGATGAATGCTGTTATCACCCACCAAATTGTGATTGCTCCCAGACTGTATGTATGAGCATTAGTATTATTAGTCACAAAATCCTACCTCCCTACCTCAAAGAAGGAGGTCAGGTTGATTTGGCACGATCTACCTTTTGTAAAACCATGTTGTATTTTGTCCCAATTACCACTGACCTCAATGTCCTTAATTACTTTCTCCTTCAACACTTTTTCCAAGAGTTTGCATAATACAGATGTCAAACTAACAGACCTATAGTTAGTCGGATCACTTTTTTTCCCTTTCTTAAAAATGGGAACTACGTTAGCAATTCTCCAGTCATATGGTACAACCCCTGAGTTTACAGACTCATTAAAAATTCTTGATAATGGGCTTGCAATTTCATGTACCAGTTCCTTTAATATTCTTGGATGAAGATTATCTGGGCCCCCTGATTTAGTCCTATTAAGTTGTTCGAGTTTGGCTTCTACCTCGGATGTGGTAATATCTACCTCAATATCCTCATTCCCATTTGTCATCCTGCCATTATCCCTAAGCTCCTCATTAGCCTCATTAAAGACTGAAGCAAAGAATTTGTTTAGATATTGGGCCATGCCTAGATTATCCTTAACCTCCACTCCAGCCTCAGTATTTAGCGGTTCCACTTCTTCTTTCTTTGTTTTCTCCTTATTTATATGGCTATAGAACCTTTTACTATTGGTTTTAATTCCCTTTGCAAGGTCCAACTCTACATGGCTTTTGGCCTTTCTCGCTTTATCCCTACATGATCTGACCTCAATAAGGTAGCTTTCCTTGCTGATCTCTCCCATCTTCCACTCCTTGTTGGATTTCTGCTTTTTCTTAATCACCTTTCTGAGATGCTTGATCATCCATCTTGGTCTACAACTCCTGCCTATGAATTTTTCTCCCTTTCTTGGGATGCAGGCTTCTGATAGTTTCTGCAACTTTAACTTGAAGTAATTCCAGGCCTTCTCTGGTATGTTCATCCACTGGGTGCTGGTGCCGCCTCCTGGGCCTGCCCAGCAGGGTCTGAGACCCTCACACTCCCTGGTTTCCACATTCAAATAATGGCAGGGCTGGGGCGGACGCATGGGGTGGGAGGTGGGGAGGGAAAGCTGCATGCACAGCACCCTCCCACCAGTGCTGCCCCAGGCCCGGCAGGGGCCAGAGAGCCCAGGAAGGAGGCGAGGGCCAAGTCCCGGGCCTGCCGGCTCACCTCCTCCTCCACCCCCCGCTCGCATCACTAAGTGGTACGAGCCTCGGGGCGGGGGGAGAGGTGGGGCCGGAGCGGAGTGGAGCCGGAATGGCTGAGGTCTCCTCTCCACCCCCTGTCACTGTAGGAGTCCTCAGCTGGCTCAGAGAGCAATGGGAAGGTGAATGTGTAAGATATCGCTCCATGATCATATACCGAATGAGGAGATCAGAAGGCGCACAGCGGTGACCAATGTAGTGCAGGCGATGTACAACGCAAAGCAAAGGGCAGGTCATGTAGTCTGCACTCAAGACAATAGGTGGACAACCCGCATCCGTGACTGGATCCCCAGATCCCAAGCGACTGCTAGATAGACGAAAACACACTGGGCTGATCCCAGGACACAACTCTTTGGCCAGAAATAGAAAGAACATGCTCGCAACAAAATAGAATGGTTGACATCAACTTGCATTTGTGGAGGGATGGACGAGGACAAGCCAGACAAAGGTGATTATTAGTTATTAACAAATCACCATCCAGCACTATGGCATGGGATGAATAGGCTGTTAGAGATCCTTGTACCCTGATGAATCAGTAATTGATTTCATCTGGCCTTTTTTGATTCCACAGACATTATAGATGTGACTATGAGATTACTGATAAAGTCTTTTGAAGCAATTCACTTTTTTGCATTGCACTATTGCACATGGCTAAAGGAATCCTACAAAAAATGGAAACATGGATGAAACATGGAAGAATACAAAAGAATAGCACAAACATACAGGGATAAATTCATAAAGGCTAAGGCACAAAATCTGTTACACCTAGCAAGGGACATTAAAGGCAATCAAAAGAGTTCTTTAAATACATTAGGAGCAAGAGAAAGATGAAGGAAAGTGCAGGTCCTCTACTTAATGGGGAAGGAGGGCTAATAACAGATGACATCAAGAAGGCTGAGGCGTTTAATGCCTATTTTGCTTCAGTCTTCACTAAAAAGATTAATGGTGACCTGATACTCAACATAAGTAGCACTAATAAGGGTGAAGGAACGCAAATCGAAACAAGAAAGAAAACGTTAAAGAATATTTAGATAAATAAGATGTATTTAAATCAGCAGGGCCGGATGAAATTTGTCGTAGGGTGCTTAAAGAACTATCAGAAGCAATCTCATAACCATTTACAAATTACCTTTGAGAATTCCTGGAGGAAGGGTGAGGTCCCAGAAAACTGGAGAAGGGGAAACATAATACCTATCTTTAAAAAGCAGGGGAGCGGGGGAGGAAGAGGACATGAGGAATTATAGGCCAGTAAGCCTAACTTTGATACCTGAAAAGATACTGGTAGAAATTATTAAAACAATCACTGTGTAAGCACCTAGAGGATAATAGGGTTATAAGGGATAGCCAGCATGGATTTGTCAAGAACAAATCATGCCAAATCAACCTACTATCTTTCTTTCTGCCCAAGTGATTAGGGGGAAGCAGTAGATGTGATATATCTTGTTTTTTGACATAGTCCACATCCCCATCATGGGAGGATTTAAGAACAGATTGGACAAACACCCTTCAGGAAAGATCTAGGTATATTTGGTCCTGCCACAGCACAGAGAGCTGGACTTAATGACTTCTCAAGATCCGTTCCAGTCCTACATTTCTGTGAGTCTATAAATAAAGGCTGAATTCTGGGAGGGACCTACAGAGAGGCATTAAGCACTTCCAGATGGACATGCACATAAACAGAAATAAGGCCGGTATTGAACAGCTCTCATATTCTGCCCATAAATGCTACTTTTGGTTTTTTTTCACATCCATGCTCACTTTGGAATTTTTCACATCTCATCAGTTGTTATAGGGTCACAGCAATTAGCTGGAATATAAATGGTAAAGATAAATAGCATACAGCTTGCTAGGATGGATAAAGGCTCTGAGCTATCAATTGTGGCTGTACAGAGAGGGAGTCTAGAACTTCATTACAGAGCTGAAATAAGTATTTTCAGAGAGCACATCAAGGACCACACAGAATAATAAATGACACAACTAAGATAAATAAGATCATATTTTTAAAAGATAAATATTTATCTCCTGGAGGCAAGAAATCATTCAAATTAACACATCTTCCTAGCACTCTAACTTCCTCTGTTCTTCAAGTACCGCAGAGATCACAGTTAGTACCATAGATGTTCTAATAGAATGTGACAGTTAATGGACATTAATGATAAGGTCCTAGCACAGTTTTCAGTTACACACACAATCACATTGTTGTATGGCAACCTTAATTCTGGCATTTCCTAACTTTTGAGTGCTTGACTTTGTAATCTTAAACTCCTTTATGGTAGTCTTTTAGATGTAATATTCATATAGATGGAAACGTTTCCCTGTCTGAAGGTCAGAGCAAGACCCAGACACCAATTAAATGAATGGTGGAACTCCATTTACTTCTATGGTTGCAGGATCAAGACCTCAAAGCTTATTTGAGATATAAGTGATACACTGGCCTTGCCTGGCCCTCTGCACAGGGGTGAATTTTGCTTGTATTGCACAGTAAATAGCAAAAAAAGTTAATCATGCTGAATGCTATAATAATGCCTAGCAGGCTAAGGTACTAATAGTAGGCTGTGATTTTTAGAGTCCTTTTCTTAAATTCTGAAACCCCAGCATAAGCCTGAATATATCCCAGCTGGATACAAGAAGCACAGAGAGAACTGATTTAAATACAAATTGATCTGAATGAAAAATTCTCAGCAGGAGCCTAACTCCTGACACTAAAGCGTGTAATAGTTGCAGTTTTTGCATCTCTAGGATAGATCAATTCTAGAGAATATGTTAGGTAGTTAAATAGCCCACTCTAGGCAATTGGCCTAAAATGGTATGAGGTTAGGATGACAATACTCATTTAAGTTACTAACATTTTAGTAAAAGCAATCAGAACTGTTGACAGTTCAATTTTGCCCTGTACATATTAAACAAGAAGATGACAGATACAAAGTGGATGAAAAAAAAAGTACCAAGGCTGGCAATATTAATCTCAAGAACAATGGGCCTTTAAACTGTTCAGCTTTGTCTAGAAAACTGAGTGACCCTTTTAAAAATTAAAATTACTCCAAAGATGTACATCATTCCATCACCAAAGTAAGGAAGGGTGCAGCATTAGTCTCATGGGCCTGTCAAACTTTGACCATTTGAATAAGTGAGATTTTAGAGATCACTCTGTGAAATCCTTTATCATAACAAGCAGAGCTGGTTGAAATTTTTTTGACATAAACATTTTCTGACAGAAAATAAAATGTTTATTCCCTTTGGGTTGGAGAAAAAAATAATTACCACTGGAGTAACGTAACTCTTATTCCATAACCATGTCCACATGAGAAGTGCTATAGCTCTTCTGGTATAATTTCCCATGTAGCCAAACAATAAGAGAGCGAGATAGGGTGACCAGATGTCCCGATTTTATAGGGACAGCCCAATTTTGGGGGGCTTTTTCTTATATAGGCTCCTATTACCCCCCCACCCCGTCCCGATTTTTCACACTTGCCCTCTGGTCACCCTAGAGGGTGATACTCTTAAAACCACCTTAAAATGAATTCAAAGATGAGCAATTCTTCTTCAAAATAGTGAGATTTACCAGGTCCAACCAGTGGAACATATTGCATAAAGTACCTTAAATTAGCAAAACTTAAGCCTTGGTTGGCAGAAACCTGAATAATATTTTAAAGTAAATGGAAAACTAATCTACATGTCGCATTTTGCCAACCCCTGGGTTCCATCTTGCCTATTTTTTAGGTCCCCAGCAGTCTGGTGGGATTGTGTCATTCTTTCAGATGTAGACTGAGAACAATTTATTTCCCATAGGTTACTGAGCAGCCATCAGATTCAAATAACTTTTGGTTACTATCAACTTGGGCTGGATTTAAACCTCAGTGACTTAGAAGAGAAAGTCTCTATTTTATACTTACCAGCCTATATAAGCAATCCAATTCCCCTAAACAGTTTTCAGTCACAAAGCCTGCTTTTTGCTTTTGTGACAGTTTCAGGCAAAATGTCAGAAAATTTGCACATGAAGTTCAACTTCTTAAAAAAGCCCCAAAAGTCACAGTTAATTGCACTTTGGATGGGAAACGTTTTAAATTGCTTTTATTAGAAATACACTCATGTCAAGGTTTATGACTCGACTACAAATGCAAAGACACAAAGTATAAATTAATTGTTGTCAGACTCAAATTTTGTATGCTAGCTGTCTATCATATTGTAAAATGGTCCACAGCAACTTTTTCAATATTTTAACCATGATAAAGTTGCTAATTAACAAAGAGCATGCATAGCCCAGAGTGTTCAAATACTTCAGTTTGGTTTAAAGTACAAAATGGTAGCAATACTGTGTGAATGATTTTTCAAAAGAGTCTGTTACAAGCAATTTCTTTCAATATGTAAGTGTTATGAAGTTAGCCTCTGAATATATAGGTCCCTGAGTACACTGGAAATGAGTGTACTATGCAAATGAGTAAATATGTAGGTTCCAAAGTGTGTATCAACTATATGATCAGGATAGTATAATTCGTTAGGGCCAGATTCATCAAAGAAATAATGGGTAAATAGTTTTTGTTCTTGTTTTTAAGATTTTAGGGCCCAATCCTGCACCATTGGAGTCAATGGGAGCCTTGTGATTGTCTTCCAGGTGAGAAGGATCAAGCCCACAGAGAAGAAAAGGCACCTGTAAACTTCATCTCTTGTACCCTGTAGTTTATGTATAAAGTTCCAGTGTTTCCACAGAAATGTTGACATATGTACATAGACAAGAGCCTGATTCTAGTTTTCTATGCACCTTTTTGAAGATTGAAAATAAATTGGTTATTTTTTCCACATGTGCCTAATGAAATACTGCAAGAAAGCTAGCATTTCTCTCTTGATCTGAGACAGGAAGTTCTGGAAATTTTACAAAGAAGTATGTCCTCTGAGGGCCTGATCCAGCACTCACTGAAATTGATGGAAAGACTTTTATTGACCTCAGTTGGTGTTGGAGCAGCTCTTAAAGATTTATGTCCCAAGACTCAGATCCTCAGAGGTATTTAGGTACCTAACTCCCATTAAAATCCATGGAAGTTAGGAGCATAAATGTCTTTGAAGATCTGGGCCCAAACACTTATACGGCTCACACAAACCTCCCTGAATTTTAAAGTCTTCTCTACCATATTAGATACATTTTTCTCTAGTTGCCTTTAAAAGGAAGAGCTCCTTTTCAAGCACAAAGAATAGGTATCGGACAGAAAGAAATGAGGAGGCTTATCCAAATTAACTGGCAACATGCTGTGCCAATTATGAGACCTGACTTTCAGTGAAGTCATAAATTCCACAGCACTATGAACAGAGTTTTGTTGAACAAAGCAAAATAGGCTGCTTTTAACATGATTCCTTGTCTGTGTTTTCCTTCCCGAAGGTTGGTAACTTTAGAGTTATAGCAATTACTACAGCTTCTGTTTTATAGCAATTAGTTTTCTTCTTGTTATAACACAGAAAATATGATAAAGGTCAAATCAGAAGCAGAAAGATTCTCTCTCTCTCTCTCTCTCTCTCTCTCTCTCATATGTGTTTCTACAGAATGCAAAGTGCTTTTTTTTTCATCCTGATCCTAATTGGACAAAATGTGAGCCTCCTGTGACATTTGAAAGGACTCTTCTGAAGTTCTTTTAGGGAACTTTTTAAAAATTGTACTTTGTAATACAAAATAAGTAAAGTTACCATTTCTTACTCCCTTGTTCAGCTTCTGAATTGTCCCTTTTCGAGTTGCAGAGAAACCTAAAAAAATTGACGATGGAAATATCAGAGTTTGATATTGAAACCTTAGCTTATTCACATTGCAACATTGTTTCAGTTGTTTGAACTGGAGATGCATAAGGACTGAGTGGCTCTGCTGCTTTCTTTATTAAAGAGGCAGGGTAGTGTTTGACGGTTGATCATCTGCCCCAAAGGTGTTGACGTTAGGATACCAGAATTCGATGTAATTGCTAAACCTGAGCAATGCATATGTGAGGTCATTTAGAGGGTTAATGAGGAGATGTACTGTTTGGTACTTTGTGTCTTCATAATATTTAGCTCTTTCTCTCTCTCTCTTGCTCATCTGATTCAATTGGGACAAGTGGACAACTTTCCCTGTGTCTGCCAGAGAGATAGCTCAGTGGTTTGAGCATTGGCCTGCTTAAACCCAGGGTTGTGAGTTCGATCCTTGAGGGGGCCACTTAGGGATCTAGGGCAAAATCAGAACTTGGTCCTGCTAGTAAAGGCAGGGGGATGGACTCAATGACCTTTCAAGGTCCCTTCCAGTTCTAGGAGATAGGATATCTCCATTATTATAAGAAAAAAGTCTGCCTGAGAGAGGGTTTTGGATGAAGGTTAACTGACTGAGGTTTAGTCCAGGTAAGACAGAGCCTGATGCTGATTCCATGACCCCAGTATAAATTGGAAGTGACTCCACTGAAGTCAGTTGATTTATTTTAGCCTTTGCATTATGGTAACACCTGGATGCCGCAATTGTAGTTGTCCATTGTGCTGGACACTGTATAAATATGTAGTAGAAGACAGCCCATACCCTGGAGAGTTTACAGGCTAATTGTTAATAATCTTACCCTGGTTTAAAATTAGGGGACTTCGTATGATTATTAGATCTTAATTTAGCATTACCAAATGAAGCGAAATTGATATAAAACATTCCTAAACTAAAATAAAATCCACACTAGGAGATTGCATTGATTTCATAGAATTATAGAATCATAGCATTAGAAGGAACTGCAGGGGTCATCTAGTCTAACCCCCGGCCAAGATGCAGGATTTGTTGTGTAAACCATCCAAGACAGAAGGCTATCCGGCCTCCTTTTGAAAACCACTAGTGAAAGAGCTTCCTACGCAGTCTGTTCCATTGCCCTACTGTTCTTACAGTTAGGAAATTTTTCCTGAGACTTAATCTAAATCTGCTAAACTGTACTATATGAACCAATTGCCTCATGTCCTGCCCTCATTGGCAAGAGAGAAACTTTTCTCCATCTTTTTTCATGGCATCCTTTTAAATATTTGAAAACTGTGATCATGTCGTATATAAGAACGGCCATATTGGGTCAGACCAAAGGTCCATCTAGCCCAGTATCCTATCTTCTGACAGTGCCCCCCCCCTTAATTTCCTCTTTTCCAAACTAAACATACCAGTTCCTTCAGCCTTTGCTCATATGGCTTGCATTCTCCATCTCTTTGATTATATTTGTCACTTGCCTCTGGAGCCTTTCTAATTTCTCTACATCTTTTCTACACATTGGTGACCAAAACTGGACACAGTACTCCAGCTGAGGCCTACCCCATGCTGAGTAGAGTGGCACTATCACCTCCTGTGACTTGCATGCTATGCCTCTATTAATGCAACCTAAAATTGCATTCGCTTTTTTTGCAACAGCATCGCACTGTTGACTCACGGTGAGGTTGTGATCCACCACGACTTCCAGATCCTTCTGAGCAGTGCTGCTGCCAGGCCAGTTATCTCCCATTCTGCATTTGTTTTTTCTTTAAGTGTAGCACCTTACATTTGTCTTTATTGAATTTCATTTTGTTGTCTATAGCCCAGTTCTCCAATTTATCAAGATCCCTTTGAATTTTATTTCTATCTTCCAAAGTGTTTGCAACTCCCCCTACCTTTATGTCATTTACAAATTTGATCAGCATGCTGTTTATTACTACATCCAAGTAATTAAATAAAGATGTTAAATAACATTGGACCCAGAACACAGCCCTGTGGAACTCCACTCCACTTTCCAATCTGACATCATTCCACTAATAGTCATTTGTTGTTTATTGTCGTTTAACGAATTATATATCCACTTAGTGGTAGTTCCTCTGAGGCCACATTTTTACAGCTTACTTATCAGAATGTCCCATAGGACTGTGTCATAATGGACTTAACTAAATTAGTTTCTAAGAAGATTTAGTTGAATTGGTATAAGTGTCTTGTGTAGAAGATACTGTAGATCTAATGTTGATAGATTGATGGAAGCTACCAGAACTCCCTTGAGCGTAGGAGCACACTTGGTTTGTTACTGAGGCCTGTCTATACCTAAAACATAGGTCGACCTAGAGACATAGCTCAAGGCTTGGAAAAAAAATGTCTTGCCCTGTGCAACATAGTTAGGCAGCGGTGTATTAAAGTCTCCTGGGGTCCTGGGCCAGAGCAAGTGGAGGGGCCCCGCCCCAGAGCCATGGGCCTGCCTCACCCTTTCTGCCTGCAATCTCACCACCGTTCTTCCCCTTTCACTCGGGGCCTTGTCCCTGTTCACTCCTTTCTGCCACCCACCCCACCCCCACACACACACGCAGCCCAAAGACCCAAGAAGCTCTGTCCCCTCGCCTCGGCCCTGGGGCCGCAGCAGGGAGTGAGATCTTCTCCAGCCCTGAGGCTGCGGCTGGGAGCGTGAGCTCCTTCAAACCTGGGGCTGCAGCTGCAGTCCGGGTGCTGGACTTTCCTTGTTCCACCCTGCCTGCCCGGTGCTCCTGCCGAGGACCAGGATTGGAGCACTCAGGCTGCCCATGGCTTCTGCCAGGGCTCCGAGCTTCCACCACCTCATGGCGGATTTCTGCTGGAGTGCCCATTTTTTGCCCCCCCCTCCCCCCAATTGGCCGAGGACCCTGGGCCCATTGGATAATTCGCCACTGTAGTCAGGTTGACCTAATCCCCACTGTAGGTGTAGCTTAGTTAATGGAAGGATTCTGTCAGCCTAGCTACCATGTTTCAAGAAGGTAGATTTGCTACAGCAATAGAAAATCCCCTTCTGCCTCTTGTAGCAAATGTCTACATGACAGCAGCACAGCTGCACAACTGCAGCTGTACCAATGTGGCACTTGTAGAGTAGACATAACCCTCAGATTTGCAGTTCTGGAATCATTAGGTCCTAAACTGCTCCTGGATGTGCAGGTCATTGAGGTGACCATGACTGCTTTTTCTATCTGGGTTTGATGAGAAAGGTGCTGAGATTAGATTACTGCAATGAGATTGTTACCCTGAGATTAGATTACTGCAATGCACCCTCTGGGTTAATATCTCTGCATTTCATGTAAGCTGAAAAAAAAGCTAGTGTGTTAACATACCAAAAGATAGCGAGGTAGTGTCAAAAAGGAATTAGACCATGAGAGAATTTGGCCTAATATGTGTAATCCAGACTCCAGTATTACAAAAAGTAAAGGAGGGCATGGCAATAAAAAAGGAAGCATAGGCACAGGGAAAGAACTAGCACCACATATTTCCCTGTCTATGAGCATATAAAATCAATGAAAATAAAGTAACGTGAGGTTTCTCTAGGTGGCTCTAAAGTAGCTCTGAATCTGAGAATCAAGATTTCAAGGTTAAAGGTCGGAATTACTGTGATGGCAGATAGTTTATAAATTCATTGTCTGAGAAAGCAAATCTGATATCTTTGGTTATCACGTAGCTGAGGCCAAATATCAATGTGTTTCTATGTTGGCCATCTCATGGAATAAGTTTTCCATTGTTTCTGTGCTAAAATAGTTGCTGGTGTGAAATGAGGCCACAGCAGGACTATCCAGAATAAATCCTTTTCATTTGCTCTCAGCATAGCAATTTGCATGATGCTTGGCAATCATTTATATTCATACAACCTTCTAATCAATTCATTTCCTGGATAGTTTGGTCCAGCATTCACACTTGGATGATAGAATGAATTTGTGAATCAAGGCAATACTTAAAGCCAAACCTGCCAATTCTGCCCTCTGGGAATTTCATCTGCATATCAGAGGGCCCACAGAGAACTAAAGAGACCTGCTTGTGCTTTTGTGCACAGCCTGGCATGTCTCTATTTTATAACACTCTGGTTTTCCTCCCATCAACATCCCCTCCACACATTTGCCCGGGGGGCTGGCCCCCAGCAGAGTACTGTTTGAAAGGGATAAACACACCAGGGCTGGCTTGTTAAACATTTGACAAGTGTTTGTGATATTTCACAGCTGGCCTGTTAAATGCCTGTAGAAAGACTGAGCATGGAGCTAGTTAGCAGTTCTCCATCGAGAGAAAAAATACCATTTGATCTTGACTTTTATTCTGCTTCATCCTTTTGTTTGAGGAGATAGATGTCTTATAGCTACCCAAGATAGCGGTTGTAAGTGTGAATACACCCTTCAATTAGCAGAACTGTAAGCATAAGCCCCCCACCCATGACAAAAGGTATGTGTGATCTCACCCCATGCCCCACCCGCCGCCGAGCTTTTGGCTGAAAATTGGTGTGTGTGTGGGGGTGTGTGTGTGGGAGTGTGGGGGTGTGGATTACACAGAAACTGAACTCAGACAAGGACAGAGAGACAGCCTGAAGAAGCAGCTGAAAGCATGGTGGCTGACCCTAGATGGAACATGGGATGAGATTTTTTGGGTCAGAGTTGCAGGCTAAAAGAGTACTCTTGGTGTTGTCAGCTAAAGAAGCTGTTTCCTGCCATTTGATTTACTCTGGGGTCAGAGACACAGGACTTTGTACATTCTTTGTAAACAAATAAAACTGCATCAAAGAAATTTCTACTCCCAACTGAAACACCCCCGGGCCCCAAACTTTGACTAGCCCTAACTCTCCCTCCCCTCTTCTCCACCATCAAGAGGTGTTATTTAGGTGAGCAGTTAGTCTGCTCCATCAATTCACAGCCTCGGTTTTTCCTTTACATCCATTTCCTCCACTCCTGTTTCTATGCTTCTCAGTGCCTCTGTAGAAAGTCTCGGGCCACACTAAGGCCTTGTCTTTACTTGGAATGCCTCAGTTCAGCAATTGGTATAGCTGCACAGGTACAAACCCCAATTGTAGTAAATTGCACAGAGTTCAAGCAGCAGAATACTCCACTGGTGCATATCATCACTGTCTTTGTCTGCTTCTGGAGTTTGCAGTAGTGCATGCACAAAATGCTGAATCTCAAGTGTAAATCCCACCACCACCGATTTTTCTTCTTCTTCCTCAACTCTGCCATCTACATTGACAAATGCCTTTTATTTCTCTTACCTAATTGACTCATATGCTTTCAAGCAAAGTTGCCTCTTTTTCACATTATTATAGAATCATAGAATATCAGAGTTGGAAGGGACCTCAAGAGGTCATCTAGTCCAACCCCCTGCTCAAAGCAGGACCAATTCCCAGCTAAATCATCCCAGCCAGGGCTTTGTCAAGCAGGGCCTTAAAAACCTCCAAGGAAGGAGACTCCATCACCTCCCTAGGTAACGCATTCCAGTGTTTCACCACCCTCCTAGTGAAATAGTTTTTCCTGATATCCAACCTGGACCTCCCCCACTGCAACTTGAGACCATTGCTCCTTGTTCTGTCATCTGCCACCACTGAGAACAGCCGAGCTCCATCCTCTTTGGAACCCCCCTTCAGGTAGTTGAAGGCTGCTATCAAATCCCCCCTCATTCTTCTCTTCTGGAGACTAAACAATCCCATTTCCCTCAGCCTCTCCTCATAAGTCATGTGCTCCAGACCCCTAATCATTTTTGTTGCCCTCCGCTGGACTCTTTCCAATTCTTCCACATCCTTCTTGTAGTGTGGGGCCCAAATACTGGACACAGTATTCCAGATGAGGCCTCACCAATGTCGAATAAAGGGGAACGATCACGTTCCTCGATCTGCTGGCAATGCCCCTACTTATACAGCCCAAAATGCCGTTAGCCTTCTTGGCAACAAGAGCACACTGTTGACTCATATCCAGCTTCTCGTCCACTGTGACCCCTAGGTCCTTTTCTGCAGAACTGCTACCTAGCCATTCGGTCCCTAGTCTGTAGCAGTGCATGGGATTCTTCCGTCCTAAGTGCAGGACCCCTACCCCGCTCCCCGGCTGCCGCTTCCCAGGACTCCAGGTGACCCCTGCCCCGCGCCTTGGCCGCTGCCCCCCAGGCAGCTAGGAGAGCCCCGCGGCGCACTTTGGCTGCCGCTGCTGGGGCCGTTGAGAGACCCCTGCCCTGCTCCTTGGCCGCTCTGGCCCGAGCGGACCCGCGGCGCGCCGCAGCCGCTGCCGCCCGGGTCACTCTGGGACCCCTGCCCCGCTCCCCGGCTGCCACTGACCGAGCAGTCCGGGGAGCCTTGCGGCGTGCCCCGGCCGCCGCCCGGGACGCTGGGGGACCCCTGCCCCGCGCCCTGGCCACTGCCCCCCGGGCAGCCCGGAGATCCACGTGGCACGCTCCGGCCGCCGCTGCCGGGAGACCCATGCCCCGGCTGCCTCTCCCCGAGCAGCCTGGGGAGCCCCGTGGCGTGCTCCAGCCGCCGCCGCCCCTCGGGACACCGGGCAACCCCAGTCCCGCTCCCCAGCCGCTGCTGCTCGACCGCCATGGGGAGCCGCACCACCTGCCCCAACCATCGCTTCCCACCCTGTGCTCCAGCCGCCAATGCACGCAACGTCCGTGGAGCTCCCTGATGCGCCCCAGCAGATGAGACCCCGGCCCGCCGCCTACCAGCTGCCACAGAGTCCGAGAGAATCACTCACCCGCCACTCGACGCTCCAGCTGCCGAACGCTCCCTACGCAGTCCATCAGCCGCTTCAGCCGCCGGGAGACCCCCAACCACTCCACTACTGCCCCAGCAGCTAGGGACCCCCCCCCCCCACGCTCCTGTATACCAAGTGTTGTAGCCATGTCAGTCCCAGGATATTAGTGAGACAAGCTAGGGTAGGTAATATCTTTTAATGCACCAACTTCTGTTGGTGAAAGAGACAAGCTCTCAAGCTTACACAGAGTCTACCTTTAAGCTATATCTACACTACAGCCTCTGTCAGCAAAACGTATGTCACTCAGAAGAGTGAATATTCCACCCCCCTGAGCGACAAAGTTACACCAACATAAGCGCCCCTGTGCACAGCACTATCATAGAATCATAGAAGATTAGGGTTGGAAGAGACCTCAGGAGGTCATCTAGTCCAACCCCCTGCTCAAAGTAGGACCAATCCCCAACTAAATCATCCCAGCCAGGGCTTTGTCAAGCCTCACCTTAAAAACCTCTAAGGATGGAGATTCCACCACTTCTCTAGGTAACCCATTCCAGTGCTTCACCACCCTCCTAGTGAAATAGTGTTTCCTAATATCCAACCTAAACCTCCCACACTGCAACTTGAGACCATTACTCCTTGTTCTGTCATCTGCTATCACTGAGAACAGTCTAGATCCATCCTCTTTGGAACCCCCCTTCAGGTAGTTGAAAGCTGCTATCAAATCCCCCCTCACTCTTCTCTTCTGCAGACTAAATAACCCCAGTTCCCTCAGCCTCTCCTCAAAAGTCATGTGCCCCAGCACCCTAATCATTTTTGTTGCCCTTTGCTGGACTTTCTCCAATTTGTCCACATCCCTTCTGCAGTAGGGGGCCCAAAACTGGACACAATACTTTAGATGTGGCCTCACCAGTGCGAAATAGAGGGGAATAATCACTTCCCTTGATCTGCTGGCAATGCTCCTACTAATGTCCTAATGCTCCTACTATGTCAGTGGAAGAGCTTCTCCCAGTGACATAGCTTATGCCACTCACAGAGGTGGGTTTTTAGGCTGACAGCAGCACTTTTTTTATGCCGACGGTACTGCTGCACCGCTGCAGTGCTGTATGTATAGGCATGGCCTTAATATTTGTGCTCTTCCTAGTGCCAGGACTGCTACTTTCTTGCATGCCAGCAGGAGGAGGGAAGACTCCTTGTTCCCTTCCCATCTTATATGGGTCAGGGAAAATCTGTTTGTTCTGTGTTCTGGTTTGATAAGTCTGCATCTTGTATAGTCAAAAAAGGAAACTTTCTCTGTGCCCACATTTTCACATTACTGGCAAATGGGAGGCTCCCTGCCAAAATGTGCCCACTGGCATTGTAACAAAATGAATCACAAATGTGGTGAGTTGAGAGCCAAATGTTTATGGTGGACGAGAAACAAAAATGTCCAGGCTGGCTGCCATACAGAAAAAAGCTTGTAAACCTTTTTTGTGAGTGGAGTCCTAACAAGGTGCAGTTATTTAATGCTGAGGATTTGAAGCTAGGTCATGAGCTCCAAATAGACTTCGCCTTAGTTTCATTAGTGGCAGGAATTCTACAGAATGAGTGGTTTCCTTGTTGTCAGCATGCCTGCTATTAAAGCCTAAAGTCTGTGTAATGACCACAAGAAGATAAACCCAAAGCACAAATCTCTTTCCTCCTACCGCTTCTATTTTTCAGGCTGGACAGTAATCCTGTGGTATTTTCAATGGAAATACCAAGAGGAGAGTGCTTACAGAGGTATTTTCCATCAATAATACTGGGACAAGACTGCTTCTTTGGATATTTAACAGCAGAGAAAACAAATGATATTATCCATGCCAGTCAGAGCATTTGGCACAGGATTAGATTAATCCGTGAAACTACATTTAAGGGGGTTGGAATTGACACAAAACAGATTTGTTCACTGTTATTAGCATCGTGTATGCTATTCTTGACAGCCTGAAGGGGGCAGAGGTTAGGTACATAAAATTTAGATTGCTGTTCTCTTGGACTGTGCTAGGTGAGTGCAGAAACTTTTGCTTGCCTCTCTTGGCCAGTGAAGCTCTTTGAAGCTGTCTGCTGTTTTTTTCTGCTCCACTCTGTCCAAAGAGGCTGACTATACTTTGTACCTTTCTCATTGAAACACACTGAGAACCTCAGAGCATCAAATCTTTTCCAGCTACAGCTGGAAAAATGCCAAGAGGCTTAAGCTGCTACCCACAACGTATCACAAAAAGGAAATGATTTATGGAAATGCGAGAATGAAGTATAAGTCGATATAAAGTTGTCAGTTAATAAAGAAAAGGTTGACATTTGGAAAGAGTTCCATCATGCTGAAGAAATTTGAAAACTGTGTATCATGGTTCTTTTTTTTTCTTGGAAACTTATGAAACAAATAAATGCCTAACTCTCCCTCCCTCTTGGATTATTGCTTAGAAATATTGTCATTTTGTCTCTGGCTTCAGGGCTGACTAAGGCATTTGCAAGGCAGCATACGTGATTTTTAGCAGGTAGCTTACTGTCCAAAAGACTTACTTAGAGGAAGGCCCTGAGGAATAGTCTTTGGATAGAATAATTATTGTCCTGCCGTAAATAAAATAAGGGAAGAAAAAGTACTTCCAAAAGAGGATCTATATCCTTTTTACATGGACTTCAGAGAGGAGGGATAGCTCAGTGGTTTGAGCATTGGCTTGCTAAACCCAGGGTTGTGAGCTCAGCCCTTGAGGGTGCCACTTGGGGATCTGGGGCAAAATCAGTATTTGGTCCTGCTAGTGAAGGCAGGGGGCTGGACTCAATGACCTTTCAAGATCCCTTCCAGTTCTAGGAGGTGGGATATTATTATTATAAAAGAACCAAAGTGGGAGTACTGTCTAGAGGTTAGCGCTGGGGGGTCAGACCTGTGCATATCTTTTTGTAATGAAAGCCAAAATCATATCTTTTGGTGAGCCTGAGCTGAGCCTTGTTTGCATATAGCCTTTTTTTTTGTTGTCATCATGTAAGCGATAATCCAAGAGACAGAGAAAGTTAGGCTTTTATTTGTTTCATACATTTCCAACAAGGTCTGGTCCATATCTAAAGCTTGGATCAATCTAGCTACATAGCTATGAGGTGTGAAAGTCCCCATATAGCTGGTGCTAGATTTCTTCCATCAACTTAGATGCTGCCTCTTGAGGGGGTAGATTTACTACAGTAATGGAACCCCCTTCATTTGCTGTAGCAATTGTCTAGACTACGGAGGCATACCTACAGCTGTGCCACTATAAGTGCTTGTACTGTAAACATATCCCAAGAAACCAAAAGGGGTGGGGGGAAAGACCACACTATATGCGATTTTCTTATTTTCCTGATAAAAGAGATGGAACTTTCCTCAGTGATATTCTATAACCAACTTCTTAGTAACTCCCCGATTTAACATTTAGTTTGTTTTTATTTTGGAGGTGCTTTTACAAGATCCCTTTTCTCTCTTTTTTTACTCCCACTTTCCCCACAAAACTTTTGTGATGACCTTTCCTCATGCCAGGGCTTGGCACTGTGAAGTGTCCAGAGGAAATCACTTATGTTTATTTTTCTCTCCTGAAGAGGTAAACATTTTGGAAAATCTAATTTTCCTCTCATTTACATCAATTTTATACCTGTAAGACTCCACTGACTGAAGTGGATTTATTCCTGATGCACACCACAGTAAATGCATGGGAAAGTAAGCCTTCTCACTGTGTATCCACCAAGGCATATATGAACCCTAGAAAGGGCTTCATGGTCTTATGACTCTTGTACAAGGGGCCTGTCATGGCCTATACCCTATACCTACACAGATTTGGTATCATCCCCATGGCAATGCATTGGACTGCTACATGATCACTGGACTAGCTCCACTGGTTATCGGTTTTATGGTGTTCGAGTCAGGATTTTAACAAAAATCTTGTGAAGAGAAACTAGTGATTATAAATAAGCACATATATATAACAATCCTTAAGTGCTATATATACCAACAGCCAGGATTCACTTCATGCATAATTGAAATACAGCCACCTCTGGGGTAGAACATTATAACTGTTTAACAGAGCAGAGCAACATAACTGTTTGAAATGAATGTAGCTACAGTTAATAATACCAACTGAAAATATGGCCATTAAAAAAAAAAAGTATTTCTAGCTTCTGAGGGAAAAAATAGAATAGAATAATATTATCTAGTCTCCCACAGATACCCTTTTTTTTCTCACCATAAAACATTCTGATACGATTTTATTGTGTTCTCTGTGTGTGTGCACATGCACCACCTGAGGATATTCAAAATGTATTAGTCAGCAGTTAAAACTTTAGCACAAAAGTTTTGAGGACAAATTCATGCAATTCATCTTTTTAAATTCAACTAATTTTCATTTGGAGGTTCTGAACAATACACCTAAAACATCAAAACGAAATGTAATGGATTTTTTCTGTGACTGTCTCAATCGAACATCAAAATTTGTTTTAAATCACTGTATAATGGCAAAATAAGAAGCTTCTGGCCTGAAATTTTATAGGTCAAGTTTCTCCTCAAGGTAATGAAAACAAGCCAAGTTGTAAAATCTTCAAAAAGGGGTTTATGGAAAGGCTACAAATCCTTCTCTATGGTTACGTGATTGGGAGCTCTTTGACACATTTCAATGAAGCATTATTGATTAGGATATGACACATTCCAAGTAGTAAAATTAAGAGACTGCCCTGCTGTTTTCAATTAGCATATCAGTCCTAAAGGCATGTCAGGCAGACAGTGTTTTATGAGTGGCTGGTCATCTACTCTGCAGGAGCCACATGAACAGCCTGTGGTCTACATGCTTCACTTCTGAACCTCCAGCCAGACCATTGCTATGTGCCTAGGCAGAGCTGAAGCAGCAGTGGTTTGCAGCTGCGTTTCCAAATCACCTGTGGTTATGCTGCTCCCAGGGAAGAGGTTGGGTTTGGGGAAATTAGGGATTTTTGTGTGTAATTAAATATTTCCCATACTTTATATAAAAGATACTCAGATCTTAATAAGAGGAAGTAGGTGTACTTTCCAGTCTCCTCATTTTGAATTTAAAGGCAAAGGAATCTGACTTCTTGAACAATGGCAAGAGCCAATGATTGGACATCAAGAACTTCATAGTGGAGTTGTGTTTAAGTAGCTACACTGCTGCATTAAAGGACATGAGTTGAAATCCTGGCCCCACTGAAATCGTTGGGAAATTCCCATTGACTTCAGTAGGGCCAAGATTTCACACCAGTCCTGCAAACTAGCATGAGTAAACTAATGGGGCTACTTGGGAACATAAGGACTGTTCATATGAAAAAGGGTTGGCAGAACTGGCCCAGATACTATGTATTTTAAAACTTTAAAGGAAGGCAAATTTATAATGATATGAAGGGATTGCAAAATGAATTTGGCTTTGGACAACTTGCTTCTGTTTGGATTTGGATTAGTCTGCAATCTCCTCTTCTGATTGTAGAGTACTTATCCCTGCCAAAAAATCTATATACTTGAGAATATTTGCAAGTGAAAGGCTCTGACAGCTCAAAGATGCGGTTTGGTATCTAGAAGTGATCTGGACTTCTTCTGTGGTCTAGAAATCATGCTGGAAATAGTGAGGTGTTGCTGATTTCTCCTTTCTGTAATGTGCTAACTGCAATGATGTGTCTCTTTAAAATATTCCTTCCCTTCCACCCTGCCCCCGAAACATCAATTCCATATGCTTCCACCCGCCTTTAAAAAATCCATTTCTCCAGTACTCTCTTAGGGTATGTCTACATGGGGATAAAAAACACATGGCTGACCTGGGTCAGCTGACTCGGGCTCTCTGGGCTCAAGCTCCAGACCTGAAAAATTGTTGTGAACACATTTAGGCTTGGGCTGGAGTCCTAGGTCTGGAACCCACAGCAATTTTTCAGCCCCAAAACTCAAGCCCTGTGAGACAAAGTCAGCTGACTCAGGCCAGCTCCGGTCATGCTGTGAGCCTTTTATACTCATGTAGAGATATCCTGACTTTCCAAATCTGTCAGTTCTTCCAACCCTGGCCCAGCTCCTCTTGACCAGCTACATTCATTACTTTGTCTGGCCACATTTTATCTGGCATTTTATCTTCCTTTTATTCTGACCAGTAACATATTAATCCACAAATATTATAAGAATAAATTTTTCAGCTTCCCTCAAATATTGAACCTTCCCTCCTCCCTTCCCCACCTCCTCCACCATAAATAAACCAACACTTCACTTAATGCACATCAAATGTGGCATATGGCCTCAGATCATGAGCTAAGCATGACTGAGCCTGACTAAAGGTGGAAGGTAAGAACTACTGAGAAAACCCAGAAACCGGGCGTATTGTGGTACTCCTCACTCACAGCTGGATGGTATAATTTAGTGATAGCCCCTGGGGGAGCATAGGGAAGAATGGTGCTTCAGGAGGCTCAGTTCCTACCAGAGTTAGCTGTACACATGGGTAGTTTGTGTGCACTGAACCGTGCCAAGGGATAGTTCAGTGCACTCTATCCATCACCAACTCTGAAGGCCAGGGCAGAGAGGAGGTTGGGTCATCATCTCTTCTCCTCCTTCCCCTCCCCATCCCCTCTGAAATGCTTTTTTCCCCTGGAATGCTTGGATGGACCACATCCTGTACTTCCTTGATCACAGCAACTGCACTTGTCATTGGCTCATGTGCAGAGTGTACGGGGGTGGGGTGTGTGTGTGTGTGTGGGGAAAGGGGGCTACTTGAACCCTCCCCAAACCCTATACACCCATTTTAGGACTAGGGCAAATCTGGCAGGCTCAATACTGGACCATGTGTGATTTTGTGAGAGCAGTGCTGTTGTAAGGCTGCTTTTCAGGTGATGTGATTCAGGCCCCTAGCGTCTTGTGGTAATTAGAGATCCTATAGGCCTTATGCTTCTACCTCATGATGTACTTCCAGATATGCTGTACTATATTATATACAATGAATTCTTAGTGACCAGGGACTTCACTACCACATGGTCTCTGCTATGAAAGCTTTGCTGAGAAGAACTGAGGAGAAAGGGCTCTTTTTATGTACAAATTAGTGGACTACAGAGAAGAGAGGATCTATTGTAGCTGAAATGTGATGAGGAGGGACTACCAGCTATAGCAAGGATTGGCAACCTTTGGCACGCGGCCAGTTAGGGAAATCTGCTGATTTGGCGGGCCGGGAGGGTTTGTTTACCTGCAGCATCCGCGGGTTCGTCCAATCGCGACTCCTACTGGCCATGGTTCACCGTTCCAGGTCAATGGGGGCTGCAGGAAGCAGCGGCCAGCACATCCCTCGGCCCAAACCACTTTCCGCAGCCCCATTGGCCTGGAACGGCGAACCACGGCCAGTGAGAGCTGTGATCAGCTGAACCTGCGGATGCTGCAGATAAACAAACCCTCCTGGCCCGCCAGGATTTCCCTGACAGGCCTAATTTCTCCATGCTGATTTTTCCCCCTACTGTTACTCACATCTTCTTATCAACTGTTTGAAATGGGCCACTCTGATTACCACTACAAAGTGATTTTTCCTCCTGCTGATAATGGCCCACTTTAATTGAATTGTCTCATTAGAATTGGTAAGGCAACTCCCATCTTTTGATGTACTGTGTATATATATCTTCCTACTGTATTTTCCACTCCATGCATCTGATGAAGTTGGTCTTAGCCCACGAAACCTTATGCCCAAATACATTTTTTAGTCTCTAAGGTGCCACAAGTACTCCTCGTTGTTTATGCCAAAGGTTGTCCCTGAGCTATAGTAATCACACTAAATGGGAATTTAGGTGGGCTACTTAAACATTCATTGCCAGACCTTTGTCTTAAAGACTGAGGTCTCTTTTAACATGTGGTGAGTGGTAGTGGTGGTTACTCTCTAGCTCTGTCTACACAGTTGCTCAAACTATGTTAGTTCCACAGATGTTAGGGTGGCCTCGTGAAGGCCACCAGCTGCTGCTATCTGCTGAGAGCAGTTTTAATCAACCTGGCCTTGAACTTTTTGGCAATGAAGACATAGGCCTGGTCTACACTATGAGTTTAATTCGAATTTAGCAGCGTTAAATCAAATTAACCTGCATCCGTCCACTCAACTAAGCCATTTATTTCGAAATAAAGGGCTCTTAAAATCGATTTCTGTACTCCTCCCTGACGAGCGGAGTCGCGCCAAAACTGATATTGTCATTTCAAATTAGGGTTAGTGTGGCCGCAATTTGATGGTATTGGCCTCCGGGAGCTATCCCACAGTGCACCATTGTGACCACTTTGGACAGCAATCTGAACTCGGATGCACTGGCCAGGTAGACAGGAAAAGCCCCGCGAACATTTGAATTTCATTTCCTGTTTGCCCAGCACGGGAGAGCACAGGTGACCACAGAGAGCTCATCAGCACAGGTAATCATGCAGGCTGATAATTGAAAAAGAGCACCAGCATGGACCGTACGGGAGGTACTGGATCTGATTGCTATATGGGGAGAGGATTCAGTGCTAGAAGAGCTTAGTTCGAAAAGACGAAATGCCAAAACTTTTGAAAAAATCTCCAAGGGCATGATGGAGAGAGGCCACAATAGGGGCTCAGAGCAGTGCCGTGTGAAAGTCAAGGAGCTCAGACAAGCCTATCAGAAAACAAAGGAGGCAAACGGTCGCTCCGGGTCAGAGCCACAGACATTATATTGAATTTTTTCAGTGGCCTTTTACTTCCCTCCTATCCTCCTCCCAAACCTCATCCAGGTTACCTTGTTGGTTCTCTCCCTATGTTTATAATCAATTAATAAAGAATACATGATTTTTAAACAATAGTGACTTTATTTCCTTTAAAAGCAAGCTGTGGTTTAAGGGGGGAGGGTGGTTTGCTTACAGGGAATGAGTCAATCAAGGGGGCGGGTTTTCAACAAACAGAATTTTCACACCGTAGCCTGGCCAGTCATGAAACTGGTTTTCAAAGCTTCTCTGATGCGCAGCGCTTCTTGGTGTGATCTTCTAATCGCCCTGGTGTCTGGCTGTGCATAATCAGCAGCCAGGCGATTTGCCTCAGCCTCCCACCCCGCCATAAAGGTCTCCCCCTTACTCTCACAGAGATTGTGGAGCACACAGCAAGCAGCAATAACAATTTTCAGAGTAGCAATAACAGTGGGGATATTGGTTTGGCTGAGGTCTGACCGAGCCAGTAACGAGTGCCAGCGACCTTTTAAACGGCCAAATGCACATTTTACCACCATTCTGCACTTGCTCAGCCTGTAGTTGAACAGCTCCTGACTCCTGTCCAGGCTGCCTGTGTATGGCTTCATGAGTCATGGCATTAAGGGGTAGGCTGGGTCCCCAAGGATAACTATAGGCATTTCAACACCCCCAACGATTATTTTCTGGTCCGGGAAGTAAGTCCCTTGCTGCAGCCGTTTAAACGGAGTAGTGTTCCTGAAGACGCGAGCGTCATGAACCCTTCCCGGCCAGCCCACGTTGATGTTGGTGAAACGTCCCTTGTGATCCACAAGTGCTTGCAGCACCATTGAAAAGTAGCCCTTGTGGTTCATGTACTGCGTAAGGACACAGGGACTCTCTTTCATGTGACTTTCTGTGACCTGTACAAACAAGCACAGTTTGAACCCAAGTTGCATCAGTGAACAGAAGTCTCAAAGTGCTAATGGATATCTCCACTGAACTAAAAAAAAAAAAAAAGTGAACACCTAATATGGAAAGCATACCATAGCAGGTGACAGATAAACCAAGGCTGATTTCAAGTGTACTTAAACCATTCATTTCACATTGCTGCTTTCATCCCCAGAGATCCCAAAGCACTTCACACACAGGGCCTGTCATTCACCTTGCATAACCATTTACCCTCTGTAAAGTACGACCAAAGTACATGTAAAATGCTTTCAGATCAGAATGGCACATCCACTTTGCACTGGGGCAAATGACTATACAAGGTGCAAAGTTTGTAGAGAATCTGGCCCTTAATTTCTGCTACATGGCTTAGGGTAGGAAGTGAGGAATAACGTATGCAACTGAAACTACGGGGGTGTTGTAAAGAGCACACATTGCGGGCCTCATTTTTCTGAAAATTGCATTTTGGAATGCAATCATGGTTCTGCCACCCTTTCTCGTGTTGACCAATACTTTCCCTGTGAGTAGCCCCACTATTTACAATGGGAGTAAGGGCAGCAGAGCTAGGGCCTCTATGAATGTTTTAGCTATTGATCCAGAATTTCATAGTGAGAAAGCAGTGATTGTTATGAACAATCAGACTTCCCTACCTCCGTGAAACAAGGATTGTTTCATCCTTGCTGAATTTCCTTATTCCTCTTTTTTAGATGGGAGTGGGAGGTTGACTTGATGATAGATGTTCTGGCTGACTATAAAGTTGAGTTGGTCTGTTTCCAAAGCACTGTATAATCTTGCTGTTCCATAGCTATGTAGATTGCATGACAAGTCAAATGTGGGTTGAATGGAGTGCTGCCATCTTTTGGTTATTTTAGGCAGATACATTCACAACTTACAATAATATATTTTCCTGCTAGTTAAGAATGATGCCGAAGTTTCAGTGAACAGCAGCTACCTTGGATGGAAACATTTAGGCAGTTGGAAGTCTAATTGTGACTTGTATGCATCCATACACATCTCAGCAGGGAGAATGGAATACATCCATCTGTATAACAGAGCACTGCATTATTTTTATTAAGGTTTTTTTTAATGCAGATATATGAACTATAGGAGTGAAATTTGAACAGTTTGTATATATCCACCATAAAGAAAAGGAGGTAGAAAAAAAGCCCCCCTAGATGCTTTTCAGAGATAACTGTAAACAGTAGGAGCTTGCATGTGCACGCATTCACATATCCATGGCTACTAGATTACATCACGGTATCAAGAAAATGAAGAGCTGACATTTCATGATATCAGGGCTGCGAGAGGTGGCTTTATTATTAGTCCCAGGTTTCAGAGTAGCAGCCGTGTTAGTCTGTATCCGCAAAAAGAACAGGAGTACAATTTGTTAGTCTCTAAGGTGCCATAAGTACTCCTTTATTAGTCCCAGTTATTCAAATCAATTATTTTAAAATATTATTATAACTCTACATTGCTCTTTTGACCCCCAACTGGAGCTGAAGGCAACCAGAGCAGATACATTGACAGGAGGCGCATCCTTTCATCTGACAGGAGCCCCCCCCCACCTTTCATCAGGGCCTTCTGGAGCTGAAGCTTAAAGTTCCTCAGCTTCCCCAGAGACTTTCACCACCAGCAAGAGCCAACTGCCAGCTCCCCCAGTATCCTCCACAAGGCCTGAGGGGACCTTGATCCAGGGACCTGGGGTCATGGTGAGAGCCTCTAAAAGCAGATCCTGAGGTTCATCACCCAGCTTCCTCAGAGGCCTCTAGTGGCAGCCAGGGCTGCCAGGCTTGCCTTCCCGCAACTTTGTCCTTGGAGCTGAAGAGACTCACTCCAGGGACACCCAGTCCATTGCAGGATTGCCACCATTTGGACACTGCCAGTCCCCCCTTCTCAATGACTTCTGGGGATGGAACTCAGAAGCCACTAGGTTCCCCAGAGTTCTCCAGCAACCCACAGATGCTGAGCTTTTCTACTATGTCAGACCTTGTAAAGTCACAGCACCGCTTCAGTACCTGGCTCCCCAGGACTTCAACAGGCTATTGACTCTCTTCTGCCAATGTGTAAGACAGAATTCCATAATAGATATCAGCCCTCCTGCAGATCTAAAACTGGGAGTAGAGGAGACTTCCCCCAGAGGCATATTATTATTCCGTAAGTGTCTATTACAGGGGTTTTACATGTAACTATGCGCATCTAATACTGGCCAGTGTCATAGCATACTGGATAAAACGTGCTATTGATCTACCTGGTATGGCAGATTAGCTCAATCATGGCGAAGTTTAGCTTGCCCTTATCTAACATTAGGGCTCATCAGTGGTGTGGTTATATATATATATATGAACATCAGCTTCTGACTCAGGGCTATTCCTGACTATAGACAAGGCCCATGCTTCCACCTCCATCTTACCATTGGCTGGTTATTAAAATAGTGCTTTCCCTGCCAATCAGAAATTAAGAGGTGCTAATTTACATCTCACTACTAAAAGATTTTAGGATGTCACTTTAATCCAGATTATACCAATTGTCTGGCTCTTTGAAGAGTTTAACAGGCTTCCAGTTTCTTAGTTTATTGTAGAAACTAGGACACAAGTGCCTGCTGGGATGTTGCCAAGAGGGGATCCATGCTTGTCTCATATAAGGTTGTTATTGATTTATCCCTGGATCCACCAACAAAGAGTCTCCATTCATTAACTGGTGCTACCTTCACAGCTTGCACACAAGGTGTCACAAATCCTCTCTGTTTCATGATTCTTTTCAGGCTAATATGCCTGACCCTTCACTTAAATGAATATAAGAAATATAAAAAGAAGAATATTACCCCAAAAGTATCACCTCTCAGCTTCCCCATTATCTTATTGTTTTCACCCCCTTCCCCCTTCAGTATTTGTCACTTCTTTTCTGTTTTTTGTCCTAATGAAGACTGTGAGCTCTCCAGGCAAGTACTTTGTCTCTATTTATCTGTACAATGCTTGGGACCACTCAAAGGTCTGACAAAAGTCTGTTGCTTAAGGAAAATGATCTTCTAATTGGGGGGGTGGGTGGAACAGTACCACACTAGGTATAATTGGAAACAATTTGGGGCATTCTCTTAAGATATTAGATGTCTTAAGTGTTCTTTCTTATATAGTTTCAGTGCAGCAGACGTAGTGATGAGGACGATGTTAAATGAAAACATCCTGAGGTCATTGTCCATTCCCAGCAAAGCACAAGGTCATTTGCCTCAAGATCAGCCATCTGCTATTAAGTTCAATATATCTGTTAGGAAAGACTTTCACTTTCCCAAAGATGACTCCCCCTTTTGCCCCCAAAATAATGCATATGTATTAGCTGTACACAAGACGTGTAGTTAGTGTAATCAGAGCATGCCAAAATACTCTGGACATCACTGAGGCATCCTTCATAGACAGAACAAAAGAGCAGTTCCAGCTCCCTCAAAGCTCTCTGTTCCTTTAGTGGTACTGATTGTGAATACTCTGTGGAAACCTCTGCGCAGCAGTTTCCTGAGCAGCCAGTGGAGTCAGGCTACATTGGAATCAGAATTTGAATGTGGGTGGTAGCATGTGGGAGAGCAGAGGTACTCAGTACAGCTCTACTTATCTTTATGACTATTCGTCTACCAACGCAATGACAGCATGTAAAAACGACAGTGTGATTTCACAGTTTTTAATCTAGTTTATTATCAGGGTTTTTTCCATTTGGTTTCTCGGAGCAGGCAGGGAGGAGGAAATACACATTACTATTGCACACTGATTCATGACTAATCACTTTCAAAATGTGCAATCTTTTCCAGAAGAATTGTTTTTTATGCCCTATTATCTTTTCCATAACAGTACAGTGTTATCAAGAGCTGATATATTGTATATCTGTAAATGGAGCTGTATCCTTTAAAAAAATAATAGATGTGCAGGATTTCACTGGAAAGAATGATTCAGATACTGTCTTCTACATCTCTCTGTCTGAATTTACATTCATTTAGGACATATACAGCTACATCTAATCCAATTGCCAGTACATAAATAAAAGAAGAAGCCTATTTAATTGATGCAGGGAATGGAGGCCAGTGCCCTCCACCTGATGTATTTTATTAGAGCTCCATGCTCTGTATCTAGGGCCGGATTATGACATTCTGAGGCCCTAAGATACGTAAAGTGTAAGAGGTCTCATACCATTAAAAAAAATATATTATTTTCACAGAAAGGACATTGAATATATAAACACGAAAGCTTTATATTTGCATATATACAAAGGTGAAGTTGTAAAAACAGAATAATAATCTAACTAAAACACATCTTTCAATATGCCTGTTTGCATTATAAAATAGTTTCAAATGAACATATTTTCATCTGATTTCTTAATTAGTAGACATGAAAACTTTATATCTACAGCAACACAAAAGCAGTTACATTTACACAGACCAGCTTACTTAATGGAAGCAATTCAACCTGCAGTATGTCTGTTTGCACATCACATTAATTTTAACACTGAAATTTAAAACATTTTCTTTCATGATTTTTGGAGAGCAAAATCATTGATGATGTAATCAAATGATAAACTACGGAGTCTGTCACTTTCAATGCACAGAATGCTTAGTGCAGATAGCTTTCCTTGCAGCATTTTCTAGGCAGAGATCTCTCTTTGCATTCACTTCTCTATCCCCTGTCTCCCCCAGGACCACTAATTAATCTGGAGTAAACACCTCGGACACACAGCGTGACAACAAGCTATATGCGCGAAAGAGAGAGAAAGAATTTACCGTCGCCGATCTCACATTTTTCCCGATGTTATCGGCACTGAGATTGTTTATTTATTTATTTAAAGAAGTTATGAAGGCACAGTCAGAAAATTACCAGTAGCAGCTGGCCAACAAAATGCTGCCTTAGAAGACTGATAACAGACTTACTCGTAGAAATACTAATTTAACAAGTGCAATTATGGTTTGTTTGTTTGTTTGTTTGTTTTCTCAGCCCTGTCTGTTCTACAGACTGTTCTGTTTGGACATTTAAGAGCTAGCTGGAGTTTAACTTTGGCAACCCAAGTTTGTTTCAGTACAGATTTTATTTCTTTCTGGCATTTGTCAATAATGAACAATTAATGAAGAGTAAGGGTAGGGTAAGGGTATTTGTGTAGCCAGATGTGTATATTTTTGTCATATTTGTAGAGAGAATTTTCTTTTTCCATATCTCCTTTATTTATCGACCGATTTTTATTAAAATTGAAATGGAGTAAATTTTTTCTTTCTTAGAGGCCCCTCATATTTTGAGGCCCAAAGCTGTAACTTAAAAACAACAAGGAGTCCGGTGGACCTTAAAGACTAACAGTTTTATTTGGGCATAAGCTGTCATGGGTAAAAAACCCACTTCTTCAGATGCATGGAGACTAAGCTGTAGTTTAGTTAGCTTATGACTTAATCAGAGAAAACAACGAGTAATGATAGGAAATGCAAAATGTCAGAAATGTGAAAATGTGAAAACTGATGCTGAGTTTTGATGGAATCCATTGAGAAATCTAAAACACGAGTAAAAAGGTGATTTGTTGATCTTGAAGTCTTCAGCCTCACACACAGTCTATCAGCCATCTTTGCAGAGAGCTTTGTTGAAACTTTTATGGATTCATTGCATGAAAAACATGTCAGTATTAGAGGTGATTTGGGCCACATTCAGGGCTGGCACAAACAGTCTCAATTTAACTGACACCAGTAGAGCTGTGCCTTTTTACACCTGGCCCTCTCTTGGCCCTGTGACGTCTGCTTAAGATCAATTAAATACCCTAATAGCTTAAACAAATAAGATGGTTAAGAAAGTGAATGTCTCAGAGAAGACAATAGGGGAAAATAAATAATAACAAAAAATCATGACTGCAGACCTGTGAAGCAAATGAAGATAACCAGGACTTTTCAGAAGAACAATTAACAGTACTATGACCCTAGCACTATTACAGAATCAAAATGAGGCAAACAAATCCATACATTTGGGGAGTGGGAGAAGGAGAGGGCATGGGCCCAGTTTATGTCATCCCTAAAACACTCCTGGAAGCTGCTTTATTGTTATGTAAAGGATGATCCTTTAGCTGAAAAATGCAATTAGACATCTATATTTTAACCAACTATGACATAATTTTGAATATTCTACTATTACTATTGATAATTTTGTATCAATACATTTTAACTTATTGCTATTGGTAGAGACAAAATCAGAAAGTTAAGGCACAAAATGAATTACAACTAGCAAGTGACATAAAAGGCAATTAAAAAGTTCTTTAAATATATTAGGATCAAGAAATAGAAGAATGAAAGTGCAGGTCCTTATACTAATGGAGAATGAGAGCTAATAACTGACGACATCAAGAAGTCTGAGGTGTTTAATATCTATTTTGCTTCGGTCTTCAATAAAAAAGGTGCATGGTGACTATATACTCAACACAATTCATATAAACAAGCAGGGAGGAACACAAGTCAAATTAGGGAAAGAACAGGTTAAAGAATATTTATATAAATTAGATGCATTCAAGTAAAGTTCAACCTAGCTGCATCAATCTTGGAACTGTTAGCAATTATCTTCAAGAACTCATGGAGGATGGGTGAGGTCTCAGAGGACTGGAGAAGGGCAAACATAGTACCTATTTTTAAAAAGAGGTCTTGGAGAATTATAGATGAGTCTGCCTAACATCAATACCTGGAAAAATACCAGAAGAAATTATTAAATAATAAATTTGTATAAACCTAGAGAATAATAAGATAATAAATAATAACTAACATGGATTTGTCAAGAATAAATCATTCCAAATCAACCTAATTTCTTTCTTTCACAGGGTTACAGGCCTATTAGATGGGGGAGGAGAACTGTAGCCATGATATTTCTTGATTTTCAGTAAGACTTTTGACACAGTGCTATATGACAGTCTCCCAAGAAAACTAAGGAAACATGGTCTAGATGTTTAATATAAAGTGGGTTCACAGCTTGTTGAAAATTTGTACTCAAAGAATAGTTATCAATGGTTCATGGTCAAACTAGGAGGATTTATCCACCGGGTCCCCACAGGAATCAGTTCTGGGCCTGGTATTATTCAATATTTTCTTTAATGACTTGGATAATGGGATGGAGAGTATGCTTATATAATCTGGGATAACTGCAAACATTTTGGAGGACTGGATTAGAATTCAAAATAACTTTGACAAATTGGAGAATTGGTCTGAAATCAGCGAGATGAAATTCAATAAAGACAAGTGCAAAATACTACACTTAGGAAGGAAAAATCAAACGCACAACTACAAAATGGGGAATAACTGGTTAGGCAGTAGCACTGCTGAAAAGGATCTGGGGGCTGTAGTGGATCACAAGTTGAATATGACAGGTGGACAAATTGGAAAGCGTCCAGAGGAGAGGAACAAAAATGATAAAAGATTTAGAAAACCTGGCCTATGAGGAAGTAATTGGCTTAATTTGCAACAAGGGTGATTTAGGTTAGATATTAGGAAAAACCTAATACACTGTTGTTCAGTCACAAATTAAAACTATAAGGATAGTTAAGCACTGAAATAGGCTTCCAAGGGACTTTGTGGAATCCCTGTTATTGGAGGTTTTTAAGAACAGGTTAGAAAAACACCTGTCAGGGATGGTCTAGGTATACTTGATCCAGTGTTAATAAAGAGAACTGGACCCAATGACTTCTTGAGGGCCTTTCCAACCCTACATTCTGTGATTAAAACCCTTTCCAGAATTTAGAAGCTTAACAGGTGACATGATCATGGTCCCTATCTAGGAAGCACATATCTGACATTATAGGGCTCTTTAATCTGCCAGACAAAGCCAGAACAAGATCCAGTGGCTTGAAGCTGAAGTTAGACAAGCTGAAATTAGATATAAGGCACAATATTTTACAGTGTGTACAGCTTTTGGAACATTTACACACACACCTTCCCCCAAACAATTTACCTAAAGACATGGTGGATAGAACTGGGTGGGAAATGATTTTCTTGTCCCATGAAAATTTTCAAGCTAACAAAAAAAATTTCACATCTTGAATCAGGCCAAAAAGTCAGAATCCATTTTTTTGTCCAGATTTTTGGTTTGTGAAAATGTTTTAGGTTTGGGTAATTTTGATTGGCACAAACTGACTATTTTTCAGATTTCAAATGTTTCATTTTGATTCTGACCTTTTTTCTTTAACTTTGTTTAGTCTACAGTTACTAAAATTTTGAAATAAAAAGTAACTTTGACTAAATTTTTTTTGCAAATGTTACAGTTTAAAGATGTCAAAATGTAGATGTTTTTCTAAAATATATATTCTTGTTCAGTCACAAATTATTGGGCTTGATACAGTAATCATGGGGGGGAATTATTCTATGGCCTGTGTTCTGCAGGAGGTCAGACTAGATCATTAATGGTCTCTTTTAGCCTTAAAATCTATGGCTCTAGGCAATTACAGAAGGAGTCAGGAGCAGCTGCTGGGAAATTTGAACAGTGTGTTCCCAGGAACTCTACTGAACAGCCCAACTGAGATGGGGAATCCTTGTAAGCTAAAAGATAAAAGCACAAGCTAATCTTTGACCATTTATGTCATGTTCAAAAGTGAAGCTAGAAAGTTTCCTGCTGTGACCCTTCAGTTCATGTTGTTCACACTATAGTCCTGCACTGACAGCAGCACATAGAAATGTCCTTTGTGGATAAGATTAAAGTAAACCTATGTGGAATAATTTTTAAGCAAATCAAAATGTTCTAGGTGTCCCTATAGTTTGATTCTGACAGGTGCTTCTAGAATGAACATGTATTGCATTTTCTGCTTTGCAAAATGGCATTCTGAAAGACAGATTGTCATTTTCAGATTGGCAGAGTATACTCACAATCGGTGGACAAAACTCTGTAACACTTACATGCGCAGCTTGATTGAAATCTGTAGAATTGTAGTTCTGATGATAGTTCCTCCAGTTTGGATTGACAGTTAGATCCAAGTTTACATCCGAACCCTGAATTCTAACTTTGTTAAACTCCAGGTCAGAACTCTGCCACCTGGGCCCATATATAATATTTATATAACAAGGAAACATGATCCAATTCAGTACATGGATAGTATACTTAGTGTCCCACTAGATATAGGTGACAGATGCTACTAGTACTCAATCTTTATTTCACAGTTGTTTTCTCAGTTACCCTGTTGATTTTTGCTACATTAAAAGTGCTGATGATCATGTGGTTATAAATGTTTTTCAGTGTAGTACACACAAAATTCTGCTCTCATGTCTCCACAGCCAAGTAATTCACAAAGGTGGGGATGGGGATGGGAAAGAGAGCTAAGCAAAGGAAACCTGATAATTATTGATTATATTTATATCACTAAAGCTTTGGAATGTCCTTTAAAGCAACAGAAAACATGTTTACTGAAGTACACTGGGGGAAAATGCATGCAGCAGTGATGATGAGAAATATACAATAGTTTACAGCTGGAAAACAATTTAGAGGCAATGCAAGGCCCCAGCACCCAGCTGAAGTAACTCAGTCAGGTACTGGGAGAAGCATAGAGTGGCTGCTGAGTTATTCCATGACCACTTCAAGGCTGCAGTACCACACACAGCCCTGTAGGGCAAAGTGGAGGATCCACTTAACGCCAGATCCACAGACTCTGACACTTTCCCTGTGCGCACCCCCGCATACCCAGCCCTCTCCCTTTGCACAAAGTGACAGCACTGGTTCTGCTTCCAAGCATCCTTTTGCACATGTGGAAGAGGGACTAGAATATGCCCTTTAGTTAGCCTTTGATCCACTATTTCTGCAGTGTCCTACATTGCCCTTTCAATGGAGGGATTATCTCTATAGGTATCCGATGACAGTACATTTTCCCTAGTTTTGTCAATGTGGACTGGATACCTGTCAGCTAGGAACTTGACTGAAACCATCCGCTCATTTCTAATAGGCCATCAACCAGCTATCAGAGGGCCATGGCTGATTTGCTGCCCTGGACTTTAGCAGACCCCTTCACTTTACTTGGTATTATATGTCATAGGAAAAATGAAGAAAACATGAGGGGTAGATATGACTTTACAAAAAAATGTTAAAATTGTGCTATAGAGAATCCTTTAAATCATAAGTTTGGAGAAAATTATGTAGTTCTTGAAAGTTATTTAGATGGTGAAAATTCTTTTTTTGCAAAGTTAACTACTACATTCAATACCATACAACCAAACTCTGCAATTTTCACTTATTTTTGCAATTGGTCTTGGTCATTTTTTCATGTAAGTGGTCATGTTCTTTTGCTACACAGATACTCTGAACCCAAACGTCCTTTACGTGGGAATGTAATCTAAGCAAAAAACATTTTGTACATGTTGAGCATTCACAAAACATTTTCTCTTTACCTTTAATGACATGTCGTAAAATCCTTGAATGATTCAGTGAGGAAAGACTCAAGATAAAGCAGGTCATTTTAAAAGCTTGGAGATAATAAACTTTGCAGTATGTGGAATCAACAGTATTTTAGTAGTGCTCACTAGGGCTGTGATAGTTAAAAATTGTCTGTAAGCGTTGCACTACATAAATTCTGTTTTATTGTTGTACAACTCAGCCAAAATAACCACCCTGAATTGCTGAAATTTAGAATAAAAAGATCTTGGTGCAGAAGTGATTATTTGAAACTCAGTTTGAGTAATCAGGGTTCGGTGGTTTTTTAGGTCACAAGATGGGGAAATGGTTTGTGGATGTACAAACCTTTGGGTTTGTCTAGCTCCAAAATGGCTTTCAGTCAAAATATATTTTTTTGTCATTTTTGTAAATGTGCCTTGGGGGGTGGGGATGGCGGGCAGTAGCTGAAATACTGGTTTTAAACAGCAGCTGTGCATTCGCAGTGATTTTTCCAAGGGATTTTTAGGATGCAGAACTTATCCATGCTCAAAATACAGTAATTCATTACTTTTTATAAACACACAAGCTCTCACTGAGGCAATATATTGTTATGGCAGCAAGCGGGCCTCTATTCTCCATCTTGTCAATGATCTGTAAATTAACAGCTGGATCCAAATCTCATTTAAGTTACTGGAAAGACTCCTATTGACTTCAACGGACTTTGGATAAGGCCCTAGGTGGCCTTGACATTATGCCCTGAGGCACAAGACACTGATAAAATAGGCCAGCAGATATAAATCCTGAAGCAATTGAGATCAAAATAAGTGTGACAGCCTACATCTGTGCCTACTAAAGTTATGTTCTGCTAAATTCAATTAAAAAAATAAAATTATTGTTTATTTGGAATTAAAAAGCAAGTTTTCCCATTACTTGAAAAAAAATACAGTTAAAAAATGTTCCATAGTCACAAACACGTATTTTGCGTATATTCACCAAAGGTGAAGTTCACCCCCTGTGCAGGGGTCAACACAAGGTCTATGCATTATTTAAATCCCACTTCCATCTCACTTTGAGGTTTAAGTAGGACGTAACTGTTGCATAAGTCGTGTGCTGGCCCCTTGCTCGGGGTGAATTTCTCCCATAATTTGCGCAGTATTTACTATTTAGTTGTATTCAGGTGACTAAATGCTATTATGTGACTGACTTTTCTGAAAACTGTCATATTTGATCACAAGCACAACAAATCCAGAGGGCTGTCCCGTATTTAAGTTAAGCATTGAACTCTGGGTAAAAACCAACATTTGGAATCCTTCATATGAAAAAAAATCCTGCTAACTGAAACAAAAAGGATTTCTTTTGAAAGACATCCAAGTATGTACCAATGCAAATTCTTCTACCACTGAACAAGGAAATCTATTAGAATAAGGAAAACAATACTATCTCTAGACCTGCCCTGTTTCTATCTGCTTCACAGTCAAGCCTCTGCCTAGAACCTTCACCCGCCTTCCTCTTGCTTGTTTCTTCCTACAGATTTAAAGAAACAGTACACATAGCCTCCCAGTTCTCTGTTCAATATTTTCTTACTCATGATGGTTAGCTTTTATCCATTCCTTTATTTTTAAATATAAGTGTCACTTGATGCTTCCACATGGACAGGTCCCATCTGCAACACATGTTGTCATTTGCATTATCCCAGGCTGGACCTGAACCCATGAAAGGCTCAATATTTCCTTACCAGTCTTCTGAACTATGCTGTTCCTGCTAATAATAATAATGTGTGTAAATAAAACTAGCAAGAATCCGTGCCTTGTGTGGTAAAGCAATCATTTATCATTTAGTATTGATTTGTTGAAGCATTGACACTGCTAAGCAAGGCTGTGCATGTTTGATGCATCTGTATCTATGTCGGCTCTTGTTAAGTAAATGTGGAAGATATTCAAGGTTTCTTATTTTTTATGAGGTTTGCTATCGTTTTCTATGCTACACACATTTTTCTGACAGTATCTACCATACTGAAAACTCTCTCCCACACACAGAATCTGCACACGACCAGAAATTCTCTATGATTCCAACCATTTAATATGAAGTAACTGAAAACAATGAAATGCTCCAAAGTGCCTTCAACTGATAAAAGAATTACTTTCATTAAGAGAAGGAACCACTAGCAGAGGTGGCACAATGTGGATAGTACCCCTTAATGGCTATTTTGTCCCTGAAAGATTCAAGGCCCCTAATTATGCAGTTTCATCCTGGAAGGAAGCTGCTGAAATATCTAATAATTAATGTTTGGATCACACCGTACTTCTCTCTTCTGGACAGGATGGGTAATGACTTCTTAGCAGTTTGGAAACCATTTCAGCAAAGATCACCGTAAGTTTATTATGCTGAAGTTTAATCTTTGAGCTTTCAAAGAAGCTCTGCTATTATTTGAGATAATCTTATCCTTTTTCTGCAAACAAAAAGGAAGTGCTGGCCAATTATAAGTACAAAATGGTCTATCCTTCACTTTGAATAAAGAATAGAGGCTTTCAGATCAATCTTTTTTTCTCTTGCTGTGCCACCATTACTGTTGTTAATTATAAATGCCATGCACTAGAAAGAGTAAGCCAATAAAATAGTTTATAGGCAAAACTTAACTGTCCTAATTCCTCTGGGCATTTTAGCATCTTGCTCCTCACTAACCATTTGCTTTTTAAGTCATCTCACCAGGGTACCAACAATGCAGATGTCCGCAATGGATGTTAACTCAAGCCTAATAATTACAGATCAAAGAACACTCAGTTGATGCATTGTATCTTTAGGATGAAGACACACACACATTTTGTTCTCAAAGGAGATTTGGCTGTGGGCTTCTTTGTTCTGAGGAAACATAGAATAGAAAGTAATAGGCAATATAGATCCCCAAGGAAGACACAAGATTTAAAATTGCAAAAGTGGGTAAGCAATAAAAAAAATGCCCTTCAATCTCTTGAAGTCCATGAGGCACAAAAGAAGAACATACGCAAAATGTATGAATCAAATGCATTAGTTGACAGAACTCAATATATGTTTCATATCAAAGCAATTGATTTATTGTCAGACAAAGTGGAATAAAATAAATTGCATATGTAAATTTTTACAAGTTAAACACGCTATTACTTGTAACAGTTAAGAGCAGAAATCACCAGATTTTACCTCAGGGCTGCAAACCATCCCTCAGATAGATGGGATATTATATATGGCTCTAAACATTACTGGGAAAATATTGGAGAGAACTTCGTAAACAAAACGCGGCAGGCAGTGTGGGTTTTGGAGCACAGATGTCACCAACTCCTCCATGTAAAGGTCCATTGTTAATCAGGCTGTCACTTTCAGCAGCTGTTGCAATCTATGGGCATGTCTACACTCAGGGCCGGCTTTAGGCCAATTCAACCAATTCCCCTGAATCGGGCCCCGCCCCTAAGAGGGCCCCGCGCCCAAGCCCCGGTACGGCGTACCGGCAAGAGCCAGTGTGCTGTACCCGGGTGGCCCGGCTTCCCCAGGGAGCCCCAGGCCCTTTAAATTTCCACCAGAGCCCCACTGCTGGAGCCCTGGGGTAGGGCTGCGGGCCTCTGGGGGCTATTTAAAAAGTCCGGGGCTCCCGTTGCTTCTACCGCCCCGGCCCTTTAAATAGCCGTTGGAGCCCCGCCGCTTCCCCAGGGCTCCCGCAGCTATTGAAAGGGCTGGGGCGGTGGAAACAGGGGATCCCCGGGCCCTTTAAATAGCCCCCGAACCCCGGGCTGCTGCTACCCCGGTGGGGGAGGGAGGAGGAGGAGGGGGCACTTACCATACAGGATGGGCTGTACCCACACCCTCTGCCCTGCCTCCAGCCAGCCTGTCTCCAGCCAGCCCCGCACCCCCTGCCCTGCCTGCAGCCAGCCTCTGTCTCCAGCCAACCCTGCACCCCCTGCCTGCAGCCAGCTCCTGCCACACCCCCTGCCCTGCACCCCCGTCTTGCCTGCAGCAGCCCTGCACCCCCTGCCCTGCCCGCACCAGCCCTGCACCCCCATCTTGCCTGCAGCAACCCCTCACCCCCTACCCTGCTGCTGCCCGCAGCCAGCCCCTCACCCCCTGCCCACAGCCAGCCCCTGCCACACCCCCAGCCCTGTCTCCAGCCAACCCCTGCCACACCCCCCTGCGGCCCTGCTCAAAGCCAGCCAGCCCCACAGACACCCCTTCCCGCACCAGCTCTGCACCCCCTGCCCTGCTTGTAGCCAACCCAGCACCCCCTGCCCTGTCTCCAGCCAACCCCTGCCGCACCCTCCTGCCTGAAGCCAGCCAGTCCCGCACTCCTCTGTCTCCAGCCCTGCCAACCCCTGTGGCCCTGCCTGAAGCCAGCCAGCCCACCCCACACCCCCCTGTCTCCAGCCAGACTCGCACCCCTTGCCCTGCCTGCAGCCAGACCCTACCTCCAGTCAGCCCTGCCCTGCCTCCAGCCAGCCCCATGTCCAGTGGTGCCCTGCAGTTCCCAGGGCATAACCCTGCACACCTACTTCAATGAGGGGGGCAGGGAGCAGCTGGGACCCACACATGTGCACACCNAGAATGGAATGGCATACTGGGCCCTCTGTAGAGGGATTATGAACTGGAACAAGACAATGGTTGATCTAACAAAGTTACCTCTATGCAATGCCAACTTTCATTTGTAGGTAAATACAATGGGCCAGATCCTCAGCTGGTGTAAAACAGCATAATTCCACAAAAAGAACAGGAGTACTTGTGGCAACTTAGAGACTAACAAATTTATTAGAGCATAAGCTTTCGTGGACTACAGCCCACTTCTTTGGATGCATCCGAAGAAGTGGGCTGTAGTCCACGAAAGCTTATGCTCTAATAAATTTGTTAGTCTCTAAGTTGCCACAAGTACTCCTGTTCTTTTTGTGGAATTATGCTGTTTTACACCAGCTGAGGATCTGGCCCATTGTATTTACCTACAAATGAAAGTTGGCATTGCATAGAGGTAACTTTGTTAGATCAACCATTGTCTTGTTCCAGTTCATAATCCCTCTACAGAGGGCCCAGTATGCCATTCCATTCTGACTAATTCTGCTGGTGCTGGCTGCAAAGTAACGATCAATTGAACAATATCTAAGTGTTGAAAATCTGATGTTCCTAACTTCTGTGATGACATTTCAATTTGGTCGCATTGTCTCTGGGAACAGCCAGGATGAGAACATTTTTGGGAAGAGATCAAGAAGTGCTAAGATATATTAATGACTTGACAGGCTTGCTCAAATGACTAGGCTGACTGAGGCTGTTTTTTCATTTAAAACTTCCTGGAATATACTTTTTATAAAGAGAGACTTTTTTTTAAAGAAATCTTTAATATGAAAGAGTCTAAAAAGTATTGCATCTGAAGAGAATTTGATAGCAGTACTTAAGTGTGGGAGATCTGGACACTGTGTATGTCTTTCCTGAGGCATTAAAAGAGTTAATATATTAGTGCTGTTTTCCTGGCTGTTTTCTTGGAGCTCCAGAGATGTTATTGGTATATTGAGAATTCAAGTCACTTTCAGGCTGTCATCAAGTCATGGAAAGGATATTTAAAGATTTATTTTATTTGCTAGAAGCGTTCTGGACTCCAAATTTTGTGGTAAGTTTGCCATGTTAATAAACGGAGCTGAAGAATTGAACTGGATAATTTAACAGTTGTTTGTAATAGATCCTCCTAATATTCTCCAGCACCACATCAGTGCTTGGAGCTGATTTTCTTTCACACACTAACAGCATGAGAAGTTTCTTTTGAACCATTTTCAATAATATTGAGGAAACAAGGCAAAGTAATGGGGATTGACAGCTATTTTTCTGTTTCTTGCTGCAGTTGTAGAAAACTGGTGCGTTTTTTATGTTCTTGTATTTCCCCTTGCCCACAATTAAAACTTCTAGCCCCTTTTCATCACAAATATTCTGACAATCAAATTTGGCAAAGTAAGAACTATTCAAGCTGATCATTCTAGTATCAGTTTTTCTGAAGTGAGACTGTCCCCCACCTCACACACACACACACATATAGGGAGACCATAAGAACATGTGAATGGCCATATTGAGTCAGACCATGGTTCATCTACCCAGTATCCTGTCTTCTGACAATGGCCAATGCCAGGTGCTTCAGAGGGAATGAACAGACCAGGTAATCATCAAGTGATCCATCCTGTGTCACCCATTCCCACCTTCTGGCAAACAAAGGCTGGGGACACCATTCCTGCCCATCCTGGCTAATAGCCATTGATGGACTTTTCCTCCATGAACTGATCTAGTTCTTTTTTTTAACCCTGTTAGTGTTTTGGCCTTCAGAACATCCTCTGCTAAGGAGTTCCACAGATTGACTGTGCTTTGTGTGAAGAAATACTTCCTTTGTTTGTTTTAAACCTGCTACCTATTAATTTCATTTGGTGACCCCTAGTTCTTCTTTTATGAGAAGGAGTAAATACCACTGCCTTATTTACTTTCTCCACACCCGTCACGCTTTTATAGACCTCTATCATATCTCCCATTAGTTGTCTCTTTTCCAAGCTGAAAAGTCCTAGTCTTATTAATCTCTCCTCATATGGAAGCTGTTCCATACCACTAATCATTTTTGTTGCTCTTTTCTGTACCTTTTCCAATTCTAATATATCTTTTTTAAGATGGGGTAACAACATCTGCATGCAGTATTCAAGTGGGAGTGTACCATGGATTTATACAGAGGCAATATGATATTTTCCTATTTTCCCTTTCCTAATGATTCCCAACAGTCTGTTAGCTTTTTAGATTGCCGCTGCACATTGAATGGATGTTTTCAGAGAACTATCTGCAATGACTCTAAGATCTCTTTCTTGAGTGGTAGCAGCTAATTTAGACCCCATAATTTTATATGTATAGTTAGATTATGTTTTCCAATGTGCATTACTTTGCAATTATCAACATTGAATTTAATCTGCCATTTTGTTGCCCAGTCACCCAGTTTTGTGAGATACCTTTGTAACTCTTCATAATCTGCTTTGGAGTTAACTACCGTAAGTAGTTTTGTATCATCTCCCATGTTGCATCTCCCTGTTTACCCCTTTTTCCAGGTCATTTATGAATATGTTGAACAGTATTGGTCCCAATACAGACCCCTGGAGGACACCACTATTTACCTCTCTCCATTCTGAAAACTGACCATTTATTCCCAACCTTTGTTTCCAATCTTTTAACCAGTTACTGATCCATGAAAGAACCTGCCCTCTTATCCCATGACAGCTTTCTTTGCTTAAGAGCCTTTGATGAGGGACCTTGTCAAAGGCTTTCTGAAAATCTATATCCTCTGATACCCCTTGTCCACCTGCTTGTTGACCCTGTCAAAGAATTCTATCAGATTGGTGATGCATGATTTCCCTTTACAAAAACCAACATACTGTGTTCATCCATGTGTGTCTGATCATTCTGTATTTTCCTATACTTTCAATCAGTTTGCCTGGTACTGAAGTCAGGTTTACCAGCCTGTAATTGCTAGGATCGCATCTGGAGCCTTTTAAAAAAATTAGCATCACATTAGCTATCCTCCAGTCACTTAATTTAAATGATAGGTTACATACCACAGTTAGTAGTTCTGCAATTTCATATTTGAGTTCCTTCAGAACTTTTGGGTGAATACCATCTGGTCTTGGTGACTTATTACTGTTTAATTTATCAGTTTGTTCCAAAACCTCCTCTACTGACACCTCATGAGGGTGCTGAAGTCTATCTATGTGAAATCTTTGTAGTTGAAAAATACAGAATTTAAGCTGCCTTTAAACAAAGGGAAAACACATTTTTTTGACTCAAAAGAAACAAATCCATGTAGGATCCAGCTATGTGGCCATTTATTCCTAACCTATCTTTCCTATCTTTTAACGAGTCCCTGCAACCCATGCCACTTCCTGCAGCTCCCATTGGCTGGGAATGGTAAACTAGGAGCTGCGGGTGGCAGTGCCTGGGGACGGTCAATGTAAACAAACTGTCTCACAGCCTGCTAGAGGATTAACCTGATGGGCCGCAGGTTGCCCACCACTACTCTATAGAGTCTGTAGGTCTAGGTGGCAGTCACACTCTGTTTCTGTTCCAGTAGAAACAGACTTATTTTCCCTTTATCTGCATCGCTTTACTTCACGAACGTTAGGTACCTTTGAACACCTTGGCGCTGTAAAGTTTAGCCTTTTCATATTCGTCTAAGTCAGTCCTTTGAAGAACAGACTTGATTTCAGCATTCAGTAAGTGAGTTGCGGTCAGCCTTTGAGTTTAATGGGTGTTTTTTCCATGGCTGTGTCACGACTAGTCATGCCTCATAAACCCTAGATTCCCGCCATCCAGCTCCGTTTCTTTGTGTTGTCCAGAAATGACTTTGTAAAACAGGCCAGCAGAAAATTGTGTGGTGAGGATGTCATCGCTGTATTTGAGCGCCAATTCTATAAAGGCCCTCTAAGGGTAATAGTTGTTCCTTTGGCTTACGGCATCCCCAGCGAGTTCAGTTCCATCTCCTTTTACAATCTTGCAACGAAGATACAGCAGTATGTTGTTTAAATCCATAGAATCTATTCCATTCCCTGCTATAAAAAAGTCAATGGGGGCAACCTCTGTAACGGCCAATAGAGGCAGCACCTCAATGTAGATGCTTTTCTCGATGCTGGTCTGTGTAGGGCAGGGGTGTTAATGTCCTGGCCCGAGGGCCATCTGTGGCCCAAGAACCTCCCCACTGCAGCCCGTGGAGGAGAGATGCATGCAGACACGCTGCCCAAAGTCTGCTGCAGGCGCTGCCCCCTCAGCTCCCATTGGCTGTGGGAGAGGGACTGAGATACCATCACTAGTCACCAGGCAGAGTCAGCCACGGAGACAGCATCATTAGTTGCCTGGCAGAGTCAGCCATTGAGGCAGCATCACTTTCTTCCACAATGAATATAAACAAGTCAAAATACCGAACACAACTATCTGATGCACACCTTGCTGCAATCCTGAAGGTTTCAACTGCTCAGTCACTGAGGCCAAACAACAAACTGACAGAACTGAAGCATTGCCAGGTGTCTGGCAAACACTAAAAACTCTCTGGCAGGCGAAGAATTGTATAAAGTTGTATGACAGTTTTATTATTTCTAAGATATTCGAAATAAAAAATACAATATAAACATTTTCTTTTCTGAACACCATCTTTCTTTTCTGAACACCATCTTCAGTGACATTATTGGCCCACTCGGAGGATTTGAGGACTGGCACTGGCCGTAAGGTAAATTGAGTTTGAGACCCCTGGCGTAGGGGCTATTTGGAACAAGTCTAGTTCGGATTTGGTGCACTGTTCAGACCCGCAGTGAACAAAAGCCACGTTGCTTAAAATATATCTCTTTTACCAGGAAGAGAGCATCTCCTCTTTTGCCCAGGCTTCCTCTTGGACTTTCGTTTATGGCCACCCTGCACGTCAAAGCCCTTCTTTTAAAAGGTTTCAGTGGACCTGTGCATCACTGGTATGATGCATTTCTCTTTCTCTTCCTCCTTTTAATATACATCAGCCCCGATCTCTCCTGTGCAGCTGGATTCCACACCTTCTCCAGAACAGCACACAGCTATGTTTTGAGCGGCAGTTTTTACATGGGGTTTAATAATCTTTAGCCCTCTCCTCAAAAGCGGTACGGCATTTGGAAAGAGGCTACGGTAAACATTTGTTCATAACCTTTTTCAAAAGTTCCTTTGGTTTTAGATAGTCTCACGTGGTCGTCTTTTCTAAAAGGGGCAACAACCATTTTTATTTTAAAACCATCTCAGTAAACCGTTTTCCGTACCTTCAGAGAATTTGAAGGGTTAGCATCAGCAAGACTGGTATGTATAGTTCTTTGAAAGCTCTGGTTGTAACTCTTTATAAAGTCAGGTACACATCGATGTTGTGAAAGGTGTTATGGGCTGTAAAATATCTCCACATCCTAGTTTTTAAATTCTGTTAAATCGCTCCACAACCCCTGCTTTGATTTCATTATTAGTAACAAAATGGTGAACGCCATGCTGCATTAACAATCTGCTTAAAGGTTTGTTTAAAAATTCTTTCCCCCGATCAGTTTGTAATTTTTGAGGCACGCATCCTTCGCTGAAAATAGCTTTAAAGGCCTTAGATACCTCACCACCTGTTTTGTCTTTTAGGCCTAAGACCCAGGCATATTTGAATAGAATGTCTATCACCTTTAAGATGTACTTAAAACCACTGTTTGTGTTTGGAGAACCAGTGCATATCCACCAAATCTCCCTGCCATTGCATGTCCACATCTGAAACAATGGTCTTGTTTCTTTTTAACTGTATTCGAGCCAGTTTGTGTAAAGCGAAAGCATCCTGGTCTGAAACCCAAGCTGTTATCTGTCTTCTATTCAAAGTTTTACTATGCTTTTTGGCTGCTTGAAAAAGAGGGTTCATCCCACCGAAGCTCCCAACTTCCCCGGGAGTGTAATATATTTTCTTTAACAGAGCTATCTTTGTAGACATGACTGTTACTGGTACCATCTTTTACTAACACAAGTATGGAGGGGACACATTCATATTTACAAATTTAAACAAGTTTTATTAATCGCCTGGTTTAACACGCCCATTTACAGCCACCAGTGAAAATGAACGACATGACCCTTACCATTAGGGAGTCCTCCTCGGAACTTTCGCTGATGTAGCACTTCTCCCACGGGTGGTCAAAGGCCCTCAAAGCTAAAACAGAGTCTGAAGTTCTCTCGGGCGTGGTGGAGGAGTCCATGTTTCCTCACAGCATTTCCACAATTTCTAAAATACACATTCCTGGAATGAAATGGCCTCTTCCAGATGGTGCTGTGACTTCTGGGGGCGGTGCTGTGCACTGATTGGAAGAGGGCAGTAGGAGGAGCTCTTAGAAGGGTTACATGACCCTCTTCTGGCTGGGACACCCCTCCCCCAAACTCCCCCCGATTGGTCAAATCCACTCTTGGGGAGGTCCTCTGTGGCTGAAACCCATTCTGATTAGTAGAGGGAGAGGGAAGGAGTTTGTAGAGAGGTCACACAATGCACTCGCAGACGGATCACCCTGCCCTGGAACACCCCCTGATTGGTCAAATCTCCTCTTGGGGCAGTCCTATGGGGATCAAAACCCATCCTGATTGGAAGAGGGTAGTGGGAGGAGTTCTTAGAGGGGGTCACATAAAAAACATTTGCTTCTGATCTGTCTTGACCCTGGAAATAATACTCCCAGGGAGTGGGTCTTAGGTTGACAAGTGGGTGAGGGGTTATGCGGAGGGGCCTATGTTTGATTGATGGTAGGCCGCTTATACTACTTATGGTGAAGTCATTTAGTGTAACAGAACAGCTTGTTCTGTTCAGAACAGCTTGAACCAAATGTTGTTCCACCCTTTCACAAAGATTGTTCTTGTGATGCTATGACTGACTCCCTTACCACCTAGAAAGCCACTGGTGCTCATCCCTACAACAGGTTATATATATCCTTTAGCTAATGGGGCTACCAAGCAAACTACCCAATTCTGCCAAAAGTGCCATCTGAAAAACCAGCAGAAGGGAAGAAGTGAGTCTTTTTCTGCAGATCTTCGGGCATGATACTGAAACAATTTAGGACCTATACTTTGTTTCACTATGAACAGATCCAACTCCTCAATAAGGAAGAATCCACTGCGTTTATCAATGAATATTGTAGTGCAGCTGTGTTAAACTTCCTAAAAAGATTCCAGGGCAATCAGTTGGCTGTATTGGCTTTAGAGCAGTGATGGGCAACCTGCAGCCCGCGGCCCATCAGGGTAATCTGCTGGTGGGCCACGAGACAGTTTGTTTACATTGACCAACAGCAGGCACAGCCGCCCACAGCTCCCAGTGGCCACAGTTCTCCGTTCCGTGGCCACTGGGAGCGGCGGGCAGCCGTGCCTGCAGATGGTCAATGTAAACAAACTGTCTCACAGCCCGCCAGCAGATTACTGTGATGGCCACAGGTTTCCCACCACTGCTTTAGAACATACATTAAGGGTGCAGCTCTAAGGGTGTGAAGAGAAAGTGTTTATTATTTAACTGATTTGGAAAATACTTTAACCACATTTAAGAGGGTAACAAATAACTTTTCAATATGGGAAGGGTTTTTTCTTAAGGGAAAGTTTCCTTTGAAAAGCTCAGATTAGCAACGTTCTCAAAGAGCCAGAACACTGCCAGTGCTTTTGTTGCTTCACTGGCTCCTTGAGTTTTCTTTTCTCCCTTAAGTATTTCCCCAAAAGAAAACAAGTGGAAGCAAGTTTCCCCTCTGTTGAAAGGTAAGAGGGACACAGTATAAATGCATTACATGGAACATTTACTGCATTTTCTTGAAACCTGAAATCACAAAATAATTTCCTGACATTCTAACTAAACTAACTTGGTATCAGCATTCTAGGCTATCTGAACAGGAACCAGCCATTTAGGTGGAATTCATTTTATACCAATTGATTCACACATGTCCTTCTCCAACAAGACAAGACAAGACAAGCTTAACAGCATTCAGCAGCATGCTTTCCCTTTTGTTGTTGGCCAGTTAATTTTTATTAATTGGAAGTACCAATTTTCCACATGCTATTCAGTGTGGTAAGCTGGCAAAAAAAAAAAAAGGAAAGGAAAGGATGCAGAAGATTTAACTATTTGCCCTTTTTTCCTCCTCCCCTGAATGCTCACTGTAATTATTAGGGAGCAAAATGCAGTTGTGAATTATAAATCCAATAGAATTTCAAGTGTGAATGGTCACTCTTGGTTTAAACCATGACTATATTCTGAGTACATGGTGTGCTCTGAACGGTTAGCTCAGAGTGCTTTCAAGCAGTTCAGATGAATGGAACATTCCCTTCCTCCCCTCTTCCCTCCAGATTCCTGTTTCACATTTAACAAATATGGCTATTTTTTCACATACACTAAAAAAAGCAAGCTTCTTAACAGTTGCTTGGTTTTTTAAAATAAAAAAAGTGGTATGTAAAAGGAGCAATGAAATCCCACGAGATGCAGAAATATGCACCTTTTGACTAGTCAGGAGAAATCCAGAGAATACATTACTCTAGGGTCACTTTGCTTACAATATTTGGCAATCGCATCTTTTTAACTCAAAGATCTCAAAGTTCTTTACAAACTTTTGTTAATGAAGCCTCAGAATGGCCTTTGAGGTCAGTGAGTATATTACCTGCATCTTACCAAGGCACAGTGAGGTTAAGCTTAAGTGAGACACCTGAGGTCATGGCGGGCTCAATTATGCCATTTGTGCGCAGGCCACAGTAGAGCGTAGAGCAGAGCACAGCATAGAGCTGTGCAAGAGCACATTCTGCCATGGGCAGACAGAGTTCCTGGGTACACAGATGCTGCGCATCACTCCCATGCACCCCTTTGTGGGATGGAGCTTTCCACCCCAGAATGGCCAGCGAACTTTGCTGCCTGGTATGGGGATAAGGTTTGAGCCAGGGTTCTACCTCTTCTCTACTTCTCCCTATTGCCTTTGGGGCCATCAGACACATTCAGGGGAGCAGGGACAGAATAGACCCTGAGCTCCCCAGTATGCAGTGTCCTGGTCCTAAATGCAATTACAGAATAAGGCAGTGAAGAACATTAACAGGAAACATTACAATGAACTTTGTAGGGAGTCATTTCATCTTAAATGTGAAGGTTAATATTGAATCAAAACATATTTAATTCAACCCAACCTACATTTTTGAATGCCTTCAATAACTTCCATCATATGTGCAAGCCACTGAGTAATATGTTTTTTTAAACCGTTTTGTATTTGAGAATTGTACGTCAGCCAACATATTTTTTATATGGAAAATATACGGTCTCTTCTCTGGAATTCCACTTACTTGAGGCCTAGTGCTGCTCTGAAACAGCAGGCTTTTCTCAAATTATGAGACCAGTAGGGAAATGAATAAGTACTGAAGTATTGACAGAGAGAGGGAGAAGGAGGCCCCTCTGCATTGTAGAAGTGACCCTTTGGTAATTGTAACAGAGGTGTAGTCCACAGTATTGCCAACCCCAAGTACTAAAAAAGCATGAGAATGACTTAAAAATCATGAGATTTTAATAAAATAATAAATTTGTGCTCTTTTTCTTTGCCGTGTGGTTTCTGAGCCTTTGTGTGCATTTGGGTCATGTTTTCAAACTTTTCTCTACAAGTTGGAGAGTCAGCTAGCTGTGATTCTCCCATAACATATGGCTTCAGGAGCTGGGCCTTTAAGAAACACACCAAATAGCATGAGATTCATGATACAAATCACAAGATTTGGAACCATGAACCTGCATTAGCCATGCTGATTCAGATGGGGACAAGATGTCCAATTTTATAGGGCTTTGTCTTATACATATTCAGGGCTTTGTTTTATACAGGCGCCTATTACCCCTGACCCTCTGTCCGAGTTTTTCACACTTGCTATCTGGTCAGCCAATATCAGGAGCAGTTTTGCCCCAAGTCCATACTTGTGGTATACTGCACCATTGCTGTAGCATTGTCCTGTGACTCCTTACTCCCAACCGTTCCTGGCATAGCTCCCTGAAGCAGTGGCTCATGGGAGTTTTCAAAAGGACTACTGGGTTAACTCCCATTAACCCCTTGTGAAGCTCCCATAAGTCCACAGGAAGTGACACCATCTTTGATTTTTATGTTCAGTAAAAACTGAATCAAATAAGAGGACCTCACAAGATGCAGAATTAAAGTATCTTTTGGTAACTTGCATCAAGCTTCCCTGTTTTTGTCATATTCAAAATGACTTCCTTCCTATTGGTGAGAAATAAATCTCAGAAGACGTCTCCTCTGGCTAGTCTTTACTTTCTGGATTTATAAAGTTACCTTTTATATTATTTAGGAATCTTTTTAATTATGTCCATTTGGCTACAATTGTTAGCAGGTTTCTGGAAGTTAAAATGTCTTGTGGTTTCAAATACAATGGGAGTTTTTTAGTATCTTTCCCCCCTTCTCAATCACCTAATCTTGGTGGTCTGTAGCACCCACTGTCATTGCTCCTCTGCAAAGAATGTCACTGTTGTCTCTTGATACCAGCTCATTGGCACTGTAAAGACTTTTGACGTGTAACAAAATCCCTCTTTTTCTGGCTCTCCTGTTTAGGTTCTACCCATCAATACACCACATTTCATTTATGAATTTCCACAAGACAAGAGTACCAACAAGTGAACTCTGTTTCAGGTGGGTTTAGTGATAGGGACGTGTCCAGTTTAAATGGACTGAAGATACCCTTTAACATAAGCCTCTAAATAGTCATCAGATGTAACTATTTTGAACTGGATTCAAACTGGTGATCTACAGGTGAAGAGTTATAGCTAACATTACCTAATCCCCTGGGTTATCCAGCTTTACCTTAACCCTTTAAGGCCCCATTGTGTGTGCTCTTGACAATTAAAAGAAATGAACAATAAAGGTCTGCCCCATTATGTCACACCCTGATTAAAGAAAATACAATCACATCCCCCAACATCAGGACATGTAATATTTTACTCTGAATATCATCATCCAGCTAACAGGCGATATGTTACATGTGCTCAAAATTCCTGATTAAGCAATGACAAAGAGTTAATAGGAGCAATAACAAAAAATCAGATATTTTTAAAACAAACTACAAAGGCATAGCTTTACTTAAAAAACCCCCACGCTTAGCTATGGGTTTTAGTAAACCACGGAGCTTTGCAGTTTTCTGGTACAATGCATGGCAGGAAATGGGACCAGTCAGTATAATGCATCACAAATAAGCCAGGAACACTCCATATGTCAGTGTGTGGTTTACCAAGAATTGTTCCACAAAACAAAATTGGAAATTGATGATTTTTTAATTGTGTTGCTGTTTTTTCAATGGCTGGTATTTTTGATGTCCCTTTGGATGTGTGAACCACTAAAGCTTCATAAGTTGGCATAAGTTTACAAAAATTTGGATATTGACCTAAGCTATAGCTATGGGTGACAGCCCTCACTCAGGGTTGCTTGCTAGGGGAGCGCTGTCTAGTGATTAGGACTTAGGCTGATTAGTGTAGGGGGGTTGTTGGTAGGGAAGCCTGGGTCCTCCCACTCTGACCCAGGCCTGTTTGAGGGCTATCAGTCATCTGACAGCCAGGGAGGCTTAAGGCAGCTCTTCTGGGCCACTTCCTACTTCTTCCCTGCAATTGTCCCAATGTTGCCGTCTGGGGTAAAGCAGCGAGGGCAACTGCCTCCCCGGGGGCCAGCTCAGTCCAACGCTTTCCCCTGCTGGGATAGTCTGAATAAAAATAAAGGGGATTAATCCAGTCCAGAGTTCATAGAAGAGGGCAATGCTTCCCCTCTCAGGATGCCTCTGCAACTGGCCTGGCCTCCCTTAGATTCTGCCTTGCCTCAGCTCATCTCCTGGAAGCTATTAGTAGAAGGTCTGCTCTCCTCGCTGCTCTCCTGCCTTTTAGCTCCTCCTTTTGTGGGTGCATTTTTTACAGGTGTGGAGGGGCAGGGCAGGGCTGGCTGAGCTCAGAGCAGCTCCTTAACCCCTTGTTGCTCAGTGTGGGGTTGTACACCCCATCATCCTATAATATCCCACATTCTTGGTTCAGCAAAACTGTGCTAGTAATCTCACAAAATAATGTATCTTGTTATGTCTAGTGCTTCCTATACCTGGCTTAAGCTTCTCTCTCATTTCTGAGATCACAAATGATCTTCTAGTTCACATTTTACATGACATGAAATGCTAGTAACTGGTACAGCATTTGCAGAGAAATATTTACATCTGACTTAAGGTGTACAAAGTACTGCCATTTAAGGTCAGTCAAAATCTGATAAAACAGAGAATCTGAGAGAACCCTTTTTCTTTCCAGTAAAACTAGAGAGTCCTATTTCCGTTTAAATGACAGAACACTAGGCTGATATACTTCTTAGTGACTTTCTGTCACTAAGACACATTCCTCCCCATCTCTGCAGATAGTGAGGTGTAGAAGTTGAGGTAGGAAATGTTTTATTTACAACAAATCAAACAAGCAATTAAAACTTTTGACCAAAATTAGAATTAGAACAACAGATCCTGCTCCTTGATTTGTGGACATATATTGCAGTTTCCTGCAAAACTAGCAACTGTGGCTACATTTACAGGATACACATCTGAGTGTGCAAGTGTACTGGAGACATGGCTATCAGATTGTTAGTTCCCTATATTTCTTAGTTGATGCAGTGAGTCTCATTTGAAACTGTTTGTTTGTTACATACCACATTCCATTTCCTCTCCGCTTACACTGTGCTGTACCACATCAAACTGACTTCCATTAAACCATAACATAAAAGAAAGAGACAATAGGCTACCCTGTCACAAGGTTCGATGTTTCCCTTCAAATACATGTCTTTCACATTAAACATAATCGTAGACAGAGTTTCATGTATGTTAGCTGAATGGATTCTATTGGGTTATTTATTATTTGTATTAGGGTAATGCCTAGAAGTGTCAATCAAGATTGGGCACTGGGTTGCCCTAGGTGCTGTATGCAGGAAAATATGGTCCCTGCCATTACTTTTAAAAAGGTTTTTAGGTGCTTAAAGATGCAGATAGGTGCCTATTGGGATTTTCAAAAGTGCCTAGGAACTTAATTTTCATTATTTCAATGGGAGTTCAGTGCCTAGTGCTTTTGAAAATCTCACTAGGGGTATGATTGCACAGCAACTAGACACCTGTCAATGGCCCATGCCAACCGACTCAGGCTTGTGGGGCTCAGACTTAGGGCTGTTTCATTGCCGTGTGGTCTTCTGGGTTTGGGCTGGAGCAAGGTAGGAGGGTCCCAGAGCTAGGGCTCCAGCCCAAACCAAGTAGTCAGCAATGAAACAGCCCTGTACCCTGAGCCCCACAAGCCCGAGTCAGCTGGCATGGGCCAGCTGTGGGTTTTTCTTTGCTGTATAGACACAACGTAAGTGCCTATCTGCATCTCCTGGTGTCTAAATATCTTTAAAAATCTGGTCCTTACAGCCTACCTCTCTTCTTCACAGGGATGTTGTGTGGGTCTCACCTACTGTTGTGAGGGGGAGGGATAACTCAGTGGTTTGAGCATTGGTCTGCTAAACCCAGAGTTGTGAGTTCAATCCTTGAGGGGGCCACTTAGGGATCTGGGGCAAAATCAGTACTTGGTCCTGCTAGTGAAGGCAGGGGGCTGGACTCAATGACCTTTCAAGGTCCCTTCTAGTTCTAGGAGATAAATTAAAAAAAAAAATTAGAGAAAACACAATAATTGACTGAAGTGTATATTTTCTGGGACTAGCTACTACTTTCCAGAATCCAGCATATAAATTAGCTCTCACATTTAGAGTACTATTTATTTAAATGTTCCCTTTAAACTTTCTTTTTAATTGAGGAAGAAAGCATTAATGTTGCTGATCTGCAAGTCACAAGTGTCTTAGGTTAGGTCTTAGATCATAGAATGGAAGGTTTCTTTGATCCATAGTTTTATTTTCTTCTTTCTCAATTTATATTTGCTATTGCAGTAGTCTCTTTTCTTAATTATTTTTATTATCATAGTCACCATTCCTTATATCACAATGAGATTTTTCTTGGACATAAATCCATGGGCACATTCAAGTGACCTGACCATACAACTAGGAGATTATATATATATATATATATAAAATGACTGCCTATAAGCATTATTTCTTATTGGTAGATGGCTTTCCTCATCTCTTTTCCCCTCTTCCATAAGACTTCTAGACTAGTTTAGAGATTAAAAGAAACTACACCATTAGGATTCTTGTCAATTTACTTTTAGTTTTAAACTAGTGCCTTTGTAATGCAAGAAAACAAATACGGGACATTAATTGCAGATAAGCATCATTTTCTTATTTTCCTTTCACATTTATTCATACTTGTAATAGCAAGTTTATTTTCCCTTCTGGAAGTACATCAGTCCACAGGAGACTTCAGTAACAACCTGATATTGCAAACAGCTTGTGTTCCAAGGACTTTCATTCAGGCCCTAAAATATCACTTTCGTGATCATGCTGATAGCATTCGTATTAGTACTATTATTTCTTATAATAATATTTCTAAGGCAAACCTCAGCATTGTATCCAGAAACCACAGGCCCTGCAATTATTGTGGATTAGTGACCCAATACAAATACATTAAGAACTAAAGATGACACAAGGTGCAGTTTTGATCTTATAAAATGAGGGATGTTTCAGATCTGGGTTCCATTGTATTCACTCCATCAATGTTCAGTGGATTTGGATTAAAGGTCCAAGTTTTGTTCCATCTCTAAAGCAGGCAAAATCATGATGGATTGAAACAAAATTCCATTTTTTTCCAAATTACCAAAGTATGAGCAGTGTTGAATAAACCAGCTTTAATAAAACTTTCTATTCTTGTCACCGCCATAACTCAAACTAAACTCAAATGTGATTTTTTTTTTTTTGTAGTTTCAAAGAAGTTTGGTAAATGTTTTTCATTCCAACTTCTTCTAACTAAATGCAGAATTAGCCAGAAATACCATGAGAGCTAGTGAATGAGGAAGGTATCAAAATTGTATGAGTGAGTTTAAATGTCATTGAAACACATGGCAAAAAAACAACAACAAAACTTAATTACGGGCCTGAGCCAAAGCCCATTGAAGTTAAAGGGAATCTTTCCGCTGATATCACTGAAGGTCCTAATAAGAAGGTGCATTAAAAACTGTCTTAAAAATTAATACAAATTGAGGGAGACATCTTCCAGATGAATTAGGATTGGTAGTTCCAAGAAAGTTACTTTTCACTAGATTTGAAGCCGATGAAGGTTCATGTTAATATTGTGGAGCAGATCCTCAGCTGGTATAAATCAATGTAGGTCCACTGAAGTCTATGGAGCTATTCCAATTTACACCAGCTGAAGATCTGGGTCATGCATTTCAGGGTGCATTCCCACCCCCTGTCCCAATTTTTCATACTTGCTGTCTGGACACCCTACTAATAAAGAAATTAAAGCAGATCATACCTCTTACAGGCGAATGCTTTAACTTGTTCTAGGAAGAAATATAGTTCCATAGATACGTATTTACTTCATTTGTAGCAAGTTTGGTAGCAAAACCCCCACAATAAAATGAGGCTTAAGATCCCAAGTCTGAACTAAACGCACTTTTTTTGCTATCGTGGTTGTTACTGAAGTTCAAATTTTAAAAAAGGATCAAGCAAAATGAGTGTTGCCAATGGCTGATAGGACTTCTACAAAGACTGCAGAGAGACGGAGACTGTATAGTTAGGGAAGTTGGCACCTCTGTTGATGTCCCCAACTTGGATTGGCAGAAAGCCCTTCTTGTTCAACAACAACCAGATTTACAGCTAATCCAGTTTCAGGTCTTGAGTACAATATACCACGCAAAATCAAGGCTCTTTCATATGTGGGTGATGAATTGCTTGCAACATTTTCAGCTTAAAATACATTCTCTGAAAATTCATTACAATACCCGATTAAGGGAAGTCTTATGGTGAGAGATCTTTCAGCCCAAGTTGTACATGTCTATTTCTAACTGAATAAAAAAAGATAATTTCTTTACCCTGCCTTCATTTTATTCTCATTCTTAAGGAAAACTATATAGTTGGTGTGTGTCTGAGTTTTTATACATTACTTATCATATATTACCTTTCCCACTGGCTAAATATTAATTACTCAATATTATGTGGGTGACCTTTAGTTAACAGACTTTTAATGTTGGGTCGGATACAGATTATTATAACATATTGTACTTTCACTGTATATGTCACTTGTGTGAAGTATGACTGTGATCCTTTTAAAAAATATCTTCTCTTTCTATAAGCTCTTTCCTTTAAAAATGTGGGAAAGCTGGAGTGTTTGGGAGTTTTGTGAAACGCGTTAGGAAATGTTCTAGATATTTCACTGAATTTATGGGAACTTTTTTCAAATGAAAATGTCTTGGAATGTAATTATAAATTTATTGATTTTTTAAAACCAAATACATTGTTTATACACATGCCATGAGAAACTAAATACTATTTGGTTAATGGCATTGCTGATAATTTTAACATTTTCTCTCCAGCTGTCTCTACCTTTTGTGCATGCTCACATGCATCCACACACAGATGCACATACACCCATCCCAACCCACCACCCCACACAAATAAAATGTTAGCAACCTTCATGGAACTTGGAGGGAGGACCATAAATTGAAGGAGGGAAGAGTATGGAGGAGGCACCAGGAAGTTAGATTGTATACATGTGATTTAAATGCTAGTTGCAGCTGCAGCCCTTCTGTAAATAATTCTCGTAACAAAGAGCCAGTTTAGTGTTACAGGCATGGAGTCCTCATGTTATTATCCAACATGCAGTACATGAAAAAAATTTCCACTCTCAAGGTCACGACTCTCTTGTAAGCAGTCATACTATTTCTTCCAGATGACCGGCCCTTTCCCTCTCATTTCCCAATCCTTTTTTGAGCTCAGCAGCTAAGCTTTCTCTGGGTGGGTCTACAAAAAGACACCTCCCTGAGCAACATAAGTTACATTGACCTAAGCGCTGCCCATCCCAGCACTATGTTGGTGGGAGATGCTCTTCCACTGACGTAGCTTCTGCCTCTTGCGGAGGTGGAGTACTTATGCTGACAAGAGACAGCTCTTCCCCAGATATGCTACAGCGGCGCAGCTGGCCCGATGTAGCACTGTGGTGTAGACTTGCCCTCTGTCTCAGCTGCTGAACTAGTCCAATTTACCCTTCAGGACATCTCCCTCTGTTAGTAATCTGCCAATTTTCTACCTCTCTATTCCAGGATCCCCTCTCTTTTTTTCATATGCTTCTTTCTCTATTGAAGCCTCTCTCTTTTTTCATGTTGCTGGCTTTGTTGGTTGAATTCTCTAGGCCTCCTTCTCTCCAACAAGAGACCTCAACCTCTAATGATACCGTTTGTGTGTGTTGCTGACCCTTGTAAAAATAGGTATCATTTGATAAGTATAGAACTTACTATAGAGATGAGATTATACAATGGTGGTATGGGAGTGACTATGCTAATACCTATGGTCAACTTCTGAGCATGCCCAGTGTGAAGTAGATATTTCCAGAAGCCTGAGCACAGTTAGGCCAAGCAGTGTGATTGTAAGCTTAATAAAAGAGCTGTAACTGTCACTCAATCATTAGGGACATAATTTTCAGACTCCTACTCTCCGCTTGTGCACATGCAAAATTGCACAAACAAATATATGTGCTTACACCCTGCAGGTACAAACATTTGCATGCAAACTACTGTTTAATATCTGTATTAGAATTTGCATTATACAATTTAGTACGACAAAGAGAATTTGTACACCAATATCCAAGACTTATGCATTTGCGGGTGTTAGAACTATAAACTTTGTTTGCATCTGTCTAGGTTCAGGGAGAGGGAACAATTTTTGTACACACACAATTGAAGGCCAAAAGACATCTGGCTGCAAATTTTGTCCTTAATATTTCAGCATGAACATAATTTCTGTTACTTACACAAACTTTACATGCCCAAGTTTGGTCATCAGTTAAGACATAAACCAACTGCAAAACATTTAAAAAGATCTTCTAATTGCATGCTGGATAGAAATGGCAACATGTATTTTGTATTACTAAGCAGCCTGCCTTTTTTCATCTCTCTATGTCCTTTGGAATTGGATAAACTAGTCCATTATGTTGACTTATGAGAGCCTACTTAAAACAGTGAACAAAGATCAATCTCATGTCAAAACAAGTCAAGACACTGCTCATCTCTAATAGATTTACCTAGTATGGACTATTTTGTGAACATTGGTTGCTTCATGTATATATTCTCTTAACTCTACTTAGTAACAAGCAACAGTGTTTACAGTTTTGGTCTACAGAGGAACCTCCTTAAAGTGAAATAACTTTTTTCCACACAACATATTTACTGTTAGCTGAGGTTCGCTTTTACAGTGCATTCCAATATTGCAGTTCCAATAACAATTGGGAATTTTATTTTACTTCATTGTAAACTGCAGCTGGGTCTAACCACAACCTTGAGTGCCCCGGAACTTTGGGTAACGAAATGGAGGGGAGAAGCAGAATCCAGATTTTGATTCAAAATCTGTGGTTTTGGCCCAGCTTTACTATAAAAAGAGTCTGAATATATTTGATTTCACAATAAGCAGGCTCTGCTGTATTTTTACATCTCAGACAATCATAGATGGTAGGTCGCATGTGCGCTTTACATGACTGAAAAATTTCCCCAGCATTCTCCCTTCACTTATACCAATGTAGCTCCACTAATTTCAGTGGAGTTACTGCAGAAGATCAGAATCAAGCCTGGTATATATAATGTAAGTAAAGCTAGATCCCGAACCAGCATAGAAACCAGTTTTGTGGCCCATAGGGGGATTATTGGCATCCCCCATGTCTGCTCAACCAGTGCTTCAGATCCCCTACAGAGGGCTTAAGTGCCTTGAGCTGGCTGTCTTCATGAGTGTTGAATTTTAACCTTAGTTCTTTGTTTCCTGGACAAGGAGCGCTGTGGTGGCAGAGCATGACTCTGTAGTGACCCTAATCAAGATGGGAGTGTTTTTGTGGGTCACTGGGTGAGCTGCATGGTTTAGATTGTAAGCTCCTTGGGTCAGGGACCATGTGTTGGTTTGCTTTCATTTTGTTTGTTTGTTTTTGCTTGCTGTAAAGAGCCACACAAATTTCTGGAGCTATACAAATATTAAAAAATAATTCAGTCCTCCTTGGTGATAAAGATAGAGTAGCCCAGTGTGGGGCTGTTGAGTGGGTGGAAGTTAACGGAGAAAAGACAGGATCTGGAGGGACATCCCCAAATAGCTGAACATATAAAGCAGAGACTCTATATAATTTACAGTTTCTGTTATTAACATTTTTTTATTAAAAATGCTACATTTCACTCTATTAAGTGACATTCACTTCCCCAAATGTTCACAGCATCAAATAAATTATTATACTTCATTCATTTCTTGTGCATATTCTTATTTTAACAGTCTGGTGCCTGATTTCACAAACACATTTCCTCCTTGGAGATATATCACCTGAAGGCATTAATGAAACTTCTGTCAAAATTTCTCCCTCCTGCAAGTTGATTGGAGAAGAAAAACCTCCAACTCCAACAGAATGACTGGTCCTTTGTTAGAGAAGAAGTACTGTATGATGTAATCTGTTTCCTTCAGTTTCTGCTGTAACCCACCCTGTGCCTGGTCCCATTTGTTAAGATTTCGAGGGGATTTGATGGAATGAGATCAAGAGTAAGGAGTCACATCATGTGTAGCAGTCTGAGGAACTTGGCAAGGAGTTTGTACCTAATTGAGACGCTTTGCTGGCTGAAGTGTCCTGGCTTCTTGCCCAATCGTCGGATTTCTTAGAGCAATCAATAAGGTCATTAGCGTGCAGGCTTAATACCAAGTTACCTTGGACTACCTTTTTTTTCCTGGGAGTAAAAAAATCACCTAGGCACTATAGCATGGGAAAGTGACACTTTAATCCTGCTGTTTTTCATTCCTTTGCCATTGGCCTGGGTCATGCACTTTCACAGACGACTGACTGACCTGTAAATGGAGATTAAATAATTTCTTTAACAAATTCATTGGCCGGTTGGACTTACTGTTTGCCACATTATAAATAAGGGTATTGCTGACTTCATAAATACTGAAGTCTGACTTCAATTACATTTTTCACTGGGACTGAGGTCCTGTAAAAAAGAATCAAACCTAAAATTCTCACAGCGGTATGAGTACCTTGAAATAAATCTCAACTGTCAGAGAATTTTGATCACAGCCTTTTTGATTTTTTTCCCATTTCTGCCAATATACTCATCCATACATCTCAAAGCACTTTACAAAGCATAGGCTAACTACAGACTATCATACAAAGTTTACTAGCATAGACAAAGCATAGAGTAATTTTGTGCAACTCTTAACATTGCATCCAGTGTTTGGATGCCATGGTGGTAGGGAGTGGCATCATATCAGAAAAAGTTTAGGGGGCAGGGAGCAAAGTTCTGTCAACGTCCCTGCTTCTGCCTCTCCATTAAGGCCATGACTGCTCTTCACGGTTAGTGGGCTGGTCCCATTCTGGAGGGGGGCAAAGAGGTGGAATGTCTGTCCTATCCCAGACAGTGTGTGTGGGTGTGTGGAGGGCGGGGGCTGCGGGCATGGGATTTGGAGGTGGTGGTTGGGGAAAGAGCCAATCCCCCATCATACGCTTTTTAAATAGGCCCCCCAGTAGAGCCCTTTCCCTGCTGGCATAATGGAGGGGTGTTCGGGCCAAATTTGAGTAGTGGTGTTACACCGTGTGCTAAATTTTATTGAGAGGCATGGCAACCAGATGTGTAGGGTTTTGGCATCACTCAAATTTGGCCCAGCTGCGCCTCAATCATTATAAAGGGATGGCCGGGCCAAATTTTAGTGAGTGGTGTTGCAGCCTGGTGTGCCCAACCCACTTTTGCAGTCTTTTAGGTGTCCAGTAGCAGTAGCTATGGGAGGGGTGTGTCTCACCAATGGCGGGCCCAGGGCAGGGATCAGGGCTCCGTTCTCCCTGTGCTCAACTCTGGCTCAGGCTGCCACTGCTGCTTTCTGTCTGGTAGGTGGGGCGTGGTGGTGGCACTGACAAAGCAATGGTTAGAAGACCTGGCCTGGCCAGCCCCAAAGTGGCCCCAGGGAAGACACCACAGGACTGGCTGGCAAGGAACTATGAAAAGCCTGGGGGACAAACCAAATGACACCCCCCGTGATAGGTGTATTAGAAACACTTAAGACAAGTAGTAAAACTTACTTAACTTGGCCAAAACTGTGAGCCATTTATTTTTCCTCCTACTCTCCATTTTCCTTATTCTTTGTCACTGCTGACAACACCAGTATTCTCCTTGTCCCCAGGCATCTTTTCAATCATTTCTGTGATGCTCCCCAGGGATAGCCAGAGTTGTGAGGCACCTCACTACTACCTGTCCTTAGTGCAGTGGTTCCCAAACTTTAACAACCTGTGAACCCCTTTCACTAAAATGTCAAGTCTTGTGAACCTCCTCCTAAAAATGAACATTTCCAGGGATTTTCTCCTTTATCTGAGTACAAATTATAAAAGCAGCGATCTTGGAAATATAACATTTGTTTTTATGACGCTTATTACACACTATTTATTATTTATCATTACAGTATTTTTATTACATTACGAAAATGACAAAACTCTTCCAAGATCTCACTTTCATATCTTGTATCACTTTGAATAAGCCTGTTATAAGACAAGGCTCCTATGTTTCATCAAGGAGTATCAGATGTGAAACAGCATGAAGGTATTTAAGAAGCCAACTCAAAGAGTTCCTCCTACACAAGCATTTAGGTCTTGAGCAGTCCAGGCAAACAACGCACGTTACAACAAAGCTTGAACTTGTTCTTCATAATAATTTAAAAACCAATACTAGCTGCCTATTTAATTTTAAAAACAGCAAAAAATATCCACCTCCCTTTCCATTTCTTATAAGGAATCTTGAAGATTTAATCTCCTCAGTGTGATAGATAGGCTTGCTTTGATCTGCTTATCTCTTGGAAGTCTAGGGGCTCCGTGCTGCTGGCCCTGTGCTGCCCAGGATCCCTAGGGACAGCTCTGTCCGCCATTAGGAAATTTTTTCCCGAGAACTCCCTGTAACATTTTGCGAACCCCCAGGGGTTCACAAACCCCAGTTTGGGAACCACTGCCTTACTGTGAAGGAGTCTTGTCTGTTCTCACTGTGGCTCTGCCTTCCAGGCCTCCAAAGGCCTTGCTCCCTCTGTGCAGGTTAGTGAATGGCACCCACCATCCCCCGAATCCTCTCCAAGCATTCCCTCTAGTATCCAACCTCTTATCCATTCAACAGTCACAGAAATACTAGGCCTGCTGTTCCCAAAGGAATATTGCCCAAGAGCTTGTAAGATTCAGCTCAGACCCACCACTTTGCTTAACACCATAGCACTGAGATATATTTATAGTGAAAACAACAAGTTTATTATTAAAGTCTAGAAATTCAAGAGATAGTGATCAAGGATATTGGAAACAATGGTTACATATAAAAAAAAATCATAACACACTCTATGGAGAGTAAACTTAAGCCAGAGGTTAACCTCCTATCTAAAGAAGTGTATCTCACCCAAAGTCCTCTGCAGCATTTTCAACCAAGGTTGGCTGAGATTCCATTTTCATAAATGCCGTCTGTTAACTTCCACAATGCAGGATGCCAGGGTGTCTTCGTTGCCTTCTAGCTAAAGTTCATTGTCTTTGCTCATAGACAGGATAAACTTCCATGATTTGTTTTTTTCCTATGTGCATCCTTCCTGTTGATTTCACATCTCTTTGTAAACATCTCACTTTGTATGTGAATGGGCATCCCTTGTTAGCTTACAGTGCTTAATTTACATCCCAACAGAAAGAGAGGTTGGCAGCCCAGGCCCGTTCGTTCCCCTGCAGGACCCGAGCGGGACAGGGGGGCTGGGGCCTGCTGCCCCCACTCCGGGGCCACCGCGGGATAGCACCAGCTGGGCAGCAGCCCAGACGCGACTGGCCAGGGGCTGGGCGCAGCTAGGGTGACCAGATGTCCTGATTTTATAGGGACAGTCCCGATTTTTGGGTCTTTTTCTTATATAGGCTCCTATTACCCCCCACCCCCTGTCCCGATTTTTCACATTTGCTGTCTGGTCACCCTAGCAGCGTGCGTGCTGCTGGGTCCCCGCAGCAGGCCCGGGCTCGGGGGGTTCGGGCTCAGGCACGAGAGCTGCAGCCGCCAAGCGCCATGGCCGCTTCCTCCCCCCGCGGCAGTGGGAGCTGCAGCAGCGGCTGCTCCCGAGTCCCGCTGCCTGGGGGGGAGAACAGCCGCTGCCTGGACCCACGGGCCGCCCCCACTCTCTCTACCGCCCGACTGAGTCCTGCCTGCACTCGGGGCCAGGCCAGACTCTCACTCACCCCGGCCCCGCGCTTCCCCTGCGTCTTCTGGGCCTCCCTCCAGCACTAGTGGAGGAAGGGTTTTTTGTTTTTTTTGTTTGCCCTGCCCCCCCCCCCCCCCCCCCCCCCCCCCCCCCCCCCCCCCCCCCCCCGCATCCCGATATTTGACTTGGGTGATCTGGTCACCCTAAGCTGAGAGCTCCTCCAGAGTTGAAGTTATCTGGCAATGCAGCAGATAATAGGAAGAGATTTCAACAGAGATTTCAGCCTGTACATGAAAGTGAGCAGCTTGGTTGAAAACGAAAATGATCAGAAGATATTTTTTTAAAAATATTGCAGGGCCAGAAGCAATAGATGTTTATAACAGTCTGCAGTTCAGTCAGGCAGAGCAAGCCTGCTTTAAGACAGTTATGCAGAAGTTTGAAGACTACTGTACACCCAAGACAAATTACATTTTTGAAAGATATAAATTTCACATGAGAACTCAGAGAGAAGGAGAACTGTTTGAAAAATGTATGTTGGATCTCAAACTATTGAGCCAAATGTAATTAGGAACAGCTCACAGATTCAATAATCAGAGGCCAAATAATGATGGGTATTCGAGATTCAAAGATTAGGAAAAGACGCTTGGAAGATCCAGATTCGAACCTGGACAAGTAGTCAGAATATACAAAGCAAAGGTTACCCAGAACAAAGGAGCACTTTTGGAGGGAAAACAAGACACTGCTTTGATGGACAGAATCACTAACCCTCAATGCAGAGGGAAAGCATAAAGACAGTACAGAGCAGAAATGTACAACAAACCTGCAAAAATCAAGTTTGCAAGAAAGGAGTTTGCTGAGGACAACATAAAGAATTGCCTGAAGTGTGGAAGCAAACGCAGACCTCAGAAATGTCCCACGTTTGGACAAGTTTGCAACTAATGAAACAAAATAAATCATTTTGCAAGAGTGTGCAAGCAGGAACAGCAGGAGCAAAAAAGAAGCAATGTAAGCATGCTGCGTACCAAGAGCAGAACAGTGTAAGCAATACAGAAGAAGAGTTTTCTTGAGGAGCTTTGATTGAAGCAGCAGCACCAAGTGTTTGGACTATTACCTTGGAAACTAATGGAACTTTTGTAACTTTTAAACTAGACACTGATGCTCAAGCAAATGTGGTAACAGAATATATTTTAAAGGGTCTAAAGAAAAAAATGGGGTATATTGACAATAGACAAGTAAGTTAAGGGCTTACATTGGAGACCTCCTTCCTACTCTGGGCACATGTGAGCTAGAGGTAAAGTTAAAAAATAAGAGAAATAATCAAAATTTATAATTGTACCAAGAAAAAATGTGCCTCTACTGGGCTTGAAAACATGTCAAGCTCTAGGGTTAATAGAGACCATACTCATTAGAGGGGCAAGGAGACTCAGGTACTGAGGAGCAGTTTCAAGATGTCTTTAAGAGCATAGGAAAACTGCCAGTAGGTCATCAAATTGAATTAACAGAGCCTTATTTTCCCATCATACATTTACCTAGGAATATTCCTCTAGCCTGAGAGGGAAAAAACTCAGAGGAACTAGACAGATTATTGGAACTAGAAATAATCAAGAAAGTAGAAGAGCCTACAGAATGGGTTCCTTCATTAGTAATTGTTGAAAAGAAAGATGGAATCCTTAGGTTATGCTTAGACCATAAAGAACTTAACAAATATGTCAAAAGAGCACATTTTCCCAAGCCCACTAGGGAATAACTTTCTGGAGAAATGGCTGGTGCTAAACATTTCTCTACATTGGATGCATCAGCAGAATTTTGGCAAATCCCCTTAGATGTGAATAGTACATATTTATGTACTTTTAATTCACCATTGGGAAGTTACTGTTTTTGCAGACTGCCATTCAGGTTAAGATCTGCAACCGAAGTATTTTATAGGACAATGCAACAAATATTCAAAGGTATAGAAGGTACTAAGATATAAATTGATGACATTCTAATATAGGGAAGAACAAAAGAAGAACATAACCACAGGTTACAGAGAACACTGGAAAGGGCTAGGGCAATTGGATTAAAATTAAATAAGCAGAAATATAAATTTCAGGTCTGAGATATCACATACATGGGAGAATGACTGTACATGGAGTCCAAATATATCCTAATAGAGTCCTGGCAATTACAAACATGCCACCCCAGTAGACACATAAGGGAGTACAACAATTCTTAGGATGGTCAACTTAGTGGGAAAGTGTGTAGCTCATTTGGCTGCTAAACTCAGCAACCTTCGAGCACTCTTGCACATAATCAATGGACATGGGATGCCAATCTAGAGAGGAAATTTAAAAATTTGAAATCACTAATTTAGAAGACTCCTGTCCTTAGATTTTATGATTGCAAGAGATGGACTGAGGTGTCCACAGATGCCTCAAAGGAAGGCATAGGGCAACTTTACTGCAAAAGTATGATGAACACTGGAGACCAGTATTGTATCCTACCAGGGCACTCCCTAAAACTGAGTGTCAATATGTACAAATTGAGAAGGAGGTTTTAGCTTTGGTGCATGGCTGCAAGAAATGTCATGTGGTCATCTATGGGTGACCAATTATTGTTGAGACAGGCCATAGGCCTTTAATATCCATTGCAAAGATGGGACTGGCTGACACTCCTCCCAGAATACAGAGATTTTTTTTTCAATTGCAGTTATATGATTTGCAAATAGAATATAAACCAGGAAGGGATTCAGTGGAAATGGACTCTCTGTCTAGAGTTTTTGACAATACTGTAGCAGAAAATGATTCAGGATGTGACATAGCACATGTGAACTTTATAAAGAAAAACTACCCAGTCCCTGGTAAAACATAGACTGCATCTGCAGCAGCCACAGCACAAGATGAGACCTTGCAAAGAGTGATCAAAGCTATATCAATAGGTTGGCCTGGACACCATATACCTAGTCCTAGTCCATATTTTAATTTCAAAGGGAAACTTCCAGTGATTGAGCATATTTTATTCAGAGGCAACTGATTAATTTTTCCCAAAGTGTTACATCCTGAGGCGCTTATTAGAATTCACAAAGGACATTTAGGAATTGAAAAATACAAAAGAAGGGCCAAAGGTGTGATCTATTGGCCTCAAATGAATGAGGATACAGAAAAAATGTGAAACCTCACTCTGCCCCCCCCTTACCCTCCCCCCACACAGGGGCAAGTCAGGGCAATTTGGTTCCATGTTTCTGGTCATCTGGCTCTGATTTTTGCATCCCTATTTCTTTCATTAAGTTCACAGTGATGAAACTGAAGTCAGCCTGGCTTTAGAACTAAGCTGTCTCTTTGTACTTAATCTTCTTACATTGTAAAGCTGCTGCCGCTGGTTACTTTGTATGCTTTCTGCTCTCTTGGCATTTGGTGGAGAGAAAGTGCCATCACGATGTACTGCAGGGTTTTAGATTTGGTTATCTAAGGGGCCATGAAAGACGGGAATTAATGGATAACATTGCATTGGACATATTCCTGGTTAAAGAAAAGATGGGAAGAGTTGGTGAGAATCTCAAAACACTATGTAGTCTCCATATCACCCATGAGTGAAACTTCCAGTGAAGTCAAAAGTAGGTTTCTGTACAAATGAAACTGAAAATAGAACATTTGGTAAAACAAAGGGTAGATTTCATTGCCAACTGCTGCCTTTTTTTCTGGGTGGAAAATGGAAAAAGTTGTAGGTGAAACCACAATACTGTATTTCATTTTTTAAAACATGATTTTTTTGGATATGAATTTATGAACCCAACCAAAAATTGTGCAGAACTTGAAAAGTAATGCTGTTGGCTTTGTGTTGCAAATGTTATGTAGCAAAGTTTTCATCTGCTCATTAGGGAACATTTGAGACATTTATGCCTCAAAGGCACAATCCCTCTGAGGTAAGATAGTTCTGTACCACTCCCCTATTCTGGGCTGTGGCTAAATATCACAAGCTAGCCCTAAGCATTTCTTAAACAATACAATCATTGTTTAATACAGCAGGAGTTACAACCTATGAATGGGTGAGTTTAACCCATCACCTTCCATACCATGTGGTTGAAGTTTACACACACACACACACACACACACACAAAAAGATGTCTTAGATTGAAATAGTATGACAGTGTAAAGCTAAAAATCTTATATTAAAATTGTTGTGTTAATACTTCTAAAAATGTCTAGCATCTAATTTAAATTTACTTTGCACCATTTATTCTATTTGTGTCTCACTCAGCTTGGTCAGTAAAGCTCAACTGGTCTGCTTACCTTTCTTTTTAGTGTCATTTTCACTGCCTACTTCTCACTTGAGCTCAATGCTGTTAGCTTTGGTTTCATGACTCTCCATGAAAATTCTTAAATAAAAAAGCCATAATATTTCTTTTGAAACTTCCTTAAAACCAATAGTGAAAACATTTCCATATATATGCAGTTTTGTAGGCCTCTCTTGTACAAAAATTCAAGGCAAAGCTTTAAATACAATTTTAAAAAGTCAGTGTCAAATTAGTTAGTCTGATCCTATAATTTGATTTTTAGTGGTGACTTAAAGGGGCATTGAGTATGTTCACTGATGATTTGAGCCCTAAAAAATTAACTTAGACAATTTCTTCCACTCTAAGCATGTTTTTAGAAATAGCTGTGTCAGAGATGCTTCTCTTCTATGTTACAGTAAATGGGGTATCTGTAATAATCAAAGCTAAGCTCACATTTGGCCCCACGCCAAATAGAAGTCATGAACACCACTTATTGCTTATTGTCAAACTAAGCAGTTTCATGACCATTTCAAACAATAGTCTTTGCTCATCCCTCCTCTACACAGCACACATATAAGAAGAATGAGTGAGAGTGGAGCATAATTCATCTGTCTTGCATAACTTATCTGTAAATGGTTCTGTCCCATAGGAGAAAAGGCTTTTGCCTCATTGAGTTGCCAGGGTGAATTGAGGAATTTTTTTCTCCCAGTGAATAACCTAGATTTCTGTAGAACATGGGAAGAAAATATTCAGCCATTGAACTGCCTGATCTGATTTTAAGGAATCAGAGGAAAACATATCCCAGTCAGCTATGACTGTCTATGGGTTGGATGGTGAAAATTGACATTTTTTCCCCACTGACAGCAACAGAGCTTGTTGGTCCCATGATATTTTATGTAGTACAAACTTTTAAATATTTGTTTACACTGCACTTCAGTATAACAAATCAGATGTCAGATGAGTACTCTGTGCAGGATGGGTAGTTTAGTCTCTTACAAGACAGTTCAGAGGAAATGCCAGTTAGCAAACAATGGGGAAAAGATGTTTGGTTGTCTAAAGAACAATAACAGAACTGTGGAAAATAATAAGAAACATTCTGTCATGGAAGTGAAAGGGATTATATTATGAATATCAGGAAGAGAACTAATTGGAAATTATATCATCCCACCCCATTCATCTGATTGGAACACACTCCCAAGTGAGCACAGATCTGTGTCTGTGGGTGACACTGCTTGCTTGAGAGATGTTTTAATCAGTTTAATTGGCCAAGTGTCTCCACATCAAGCTAGGAACTCTGGCTTCTACTCTAAATAAATGAGTTCAGATTTTGACACCAGCATATTCTTGTTCATTTCCCCCCCCTCAATGCAGACAGCAAATACATAGTCAAAGCAATATGTTCCTTTTAAAGTGCTTACAGCTAAAAATGACTTTGGAAAACAGGATTTTGTGGTTTAGCTCCACACAGCTGGAATAAGCTATAAGATTCATTACACCAGGAATCAGCATTTTCTGGGTTTAAGAAATATTTAATCCTTTATCTTAAAAGATTTGTCAACATAAAATGAACTGAATGTGTGACTGATCACTCTACTTTAGATTCGCTATCCCGTGTTATATTGGAGTCATATTGTCTGACTGCTTTCTCCCGCAGCCTTCAGGAAAATTAGATGCCGCAGTAATCTGTCACAGTAATCACCACTGTAAATACATTTTAATATAGATAACTTCACTTTAAAAGGACACTGTTAACTTAGAAGTGATATTCTTGTTTGAAAATGTTGTACCTATTAATATTTGATGTAACACCTACAATTACTGTAACTGAAAGAGTTTAGCGAAAATGCTTTTTTTTTTCCAGTTTGCTTTGTGTATTTGACAGTATTCTCTGTATTGTCAGTTTTACTTTTATCGCTGTGATGTAAGTCATTCTTCCCTTTTGTCCTGGCAGGCTTTTTACAAAGCACTAAGAAGAGAAAACCTTTTTTTAAAAATGGTAAAATATTATTATAAGGACAAAATATAAATGACTATGGTACCTGAAATGTCTTCGAACTCATTTTTGGAAATTGACTACAGATCCAATTGATAGCATCCCTTTAAGCAGTAGTTCCCAAACTGGGGTTCATGAACCCCTGGGGGTTCGCAAAATGTTACAGGGGGTTCTCGGGAAAAAATTCCCTAATGGCAGACAGAGCTGTCCCTAGGGATCCTGGGCAGCACGGGGCCAGCAGCACGGAGCCCCTGGACTTCCAAGAGCTAAGCAGATCAAAGCAAGCATATCTACCACACTGAGGAGATTAAAACTTCAAGACTCTTTATAAGCAAATTTTGAAATAATAGAATTTCCATCCCGTGGGTAATTCCATTTTTTGATAAATCTATATGAGACTCAAAAGTTCCTAAAATGGATATTTTGCTGATTAAAATGAGATTTGGTGCTAGGATTAGAGGTGGGCCCAGACCACAAATATCTGAGCCAGATATGGATTTTAGGTCCCCCTGACCCAAGTGGGTAGTCAGCTCCAAAGTTTTGGTTCAACCCATTTGTGATGGTGTGTACACACCCCACCTTTAGAGACTGATCCAGAGTTGACTGATGTTAGAAATATTTCCATTGATTTCAAAGGGCTTTGAAACAGGCCTTGTATCAAGAAGGGAAGGAGTTAACTGCATTCAAAAGGAAACAGGCCAAGGACCTATCCCAGCCTAGAGAAGCTGATCATCCTGTCTGTCAAAAAGAGTAGATCCCACCTGACCTCATTAAATTATAGAGGCAGCAGTAGTGATGCCACATTTAAGATTGAATTGAGCTTCTCATTTGGCGTGTACTTATATATATTTAGGGACAGCTCCATTTGGCCATCCTTACTCACTTTACACAGAGCAGCCAGGCTTCCTGAGGAGTAAGGGCTTGTCTACATTACCCGCTGGATCGATGGGCAGCGATCGATCCAGCGGGAGTCAATTTATCGCATATAGTCTAGACGCGATAAAGCAACTGCCGAGCACTCTCCCATCAACTCCGGTACTCCACCAGGGTGAGAGGCGCAGGCAGAATCGACGGGAGAGCGTCAGCCATCAACTTACCGCGGTAAGTAGATCTCAGTGCATTGACTTTAACTACGTTATTCATGTAGCTGAAGTTGTGTAACTTAGATCAATCCCCCACCCCCACTCCCAGTGTAGACCAGGCCTAAGATACTAGGCACTGAAGGCATCTGGAAATCGCAGTGACACTATAAAAATGCATAGTTTTCATTTACTGAGGTATTTTTGCAGTGTCATACTGTCTCCTCCTTATACTGTATATAAATACATGTAAAAATTATATTTCTGAGAATTGGTATTCATGGTCTCTCTATTTTTTGGTAATCCATAAACCCTCTTAGGGTATCTCTACACAGGGACATCCAACTTAACTAAAAAAGTGTGAATTTGAAGTGGATTAGTTAAACAGTATTAAATTCCTCTGTGGACACTGTTATTCAGGTTTACAGTTATTCAGCCTTAAACTGGTTTTAGTTTCATTCACTTTGGAAGTGCAAATTTTGTTTTTAGTGAGATTATTCATTGGATTTGTACTTTACAAACCATAACTGTATACTAACACTTTTTGGGGTTTAGGTAATATATAAACAGGAAAGGAAAGTAGATTGGAGTATATAGAAGGAAAATGTTCTCTGTTGTCTTCTAAGTCCAGGCAGGCAATAGAGTCAGGTGATTCCCAGACTAAGCTCTGTTCAGATAGCACAGAGTACTTGTGGACAAAGACTGCTATCTTCTCACCACAGGACTGTACTTCTGTCACAGACTTTAAATTTAACACTGCTTTATTTGCCCATTACTTTGGACTCCTCTGGCTGAAGCAAGCCTGCCTATGTTTGTCTGGACCGAACAGAGGAAAGCCTTTGCGTTGACTGTCTGTAAGCACTTGCCTATGTGAGGAAACTGACTGGAATAGGTAGTTTACAATAGGTATTTGTACTAGCTCTCTGCATGGATGCTCTTTTTCCAGAATTATAGTGTCCCCTGGAGGAGGTACTATTCATAGATTCATAGATTCTAGGACTGGAAGGGACCTCGAGAGGTCATCGAGTCCAGTCCCCTGCCCGCATGGCAGGACCAAATACTGTCTAGACCACCCCTGATAGACATTTATCTAACCTACTCTTAAATATCTCCAGAGATGGAGATTCCACAACCTCGCTAGGCAATTTGTTCCAGTGTTTAACCACCCTGACAGTTAGGAACTTTTTCCTAATGTCCAACCTAGACCTCCCTTGCTGCAGTTTAAGCCCATTGTTTCTTGTTCTATCCTTAGAGGCTAAGGTGAACAAGTTTTCTCCCTCCTCCTTATGACACCCTTTTAGATACCTGAAAACTGCTATCATGTCCCCTCTCAGTCTTCTCTTTTCCAAACTAAACAAACCCAATTCCTTCAAAAAGAACAGGAGTACTTGTGGCACCTTAGAGACTAACAAATTTACTTTATTTACTAGATTTGTTAGTCTCTAAGGTGCCACAAGTACTCCTGTTCTTTTTGCGGATACAGACTAACACGGCTGCTACTCTGAAACCAATTGCTTCAGCCTTCCTTCATAGGTCATGTTCTCAAGACCTTTAATCATTCTTGTTGCTCTTCTCTGGACCCTTTCCAATTTCTCCACATCTTTCTTGAAATGCGATGCCCAGAACTGGACACAATATTCCAGCCGAGGCCTAACCAGAGCAGAGTAGAGCAGAAGAATGACTTCTCGTATCTTGCTCACAACACACCTGTTAATACATCCCAGAATCATGTTTGCTTTTTTTGCAACAGCATCACACTGTTGACTCTTATTTAGCTTGTGGTCCACTATAACCCCTAGATCCCTTTCTGCCGTACTTCTTCTTAGACAGTCTCTTCCCATTCTGTATGTGTGAAACTGATTTTTTCTTCCTAAGTGGAGCACTTTGTATTTGTCTTTGTCAAACTTCATCCTGTTTAACTCAGACCATTTCTCCAATTTGTCCAGATCATTTTGAATTATGACCCTGTCCTCCAAAGCAGTTGCAATCCCTCCCAGTTTGGTATCATCCGCAAACTTAATAAGCGTATTTTCTATGCCAATATCTAAGTCATTAACGAAGATATTGAACAGAGCCGGTCCCAAAACAGACCCCTGCGGAACCCCACTCGTTATGCCTTTCCAGCAGGATTGGGAACCATTAATAACAATTCTCTGAGTACGGTTATCCAGCCAGTTATGCACCCACCTTATAGTAGCCCCATCTAAATTGTATTTGCCTAGTTTATTGATAAGAATATCATACGAGACCATATCAAATGCCTTACTAAAGTCTAGGTATACCACATAGAATCATAGAATCATAGAATATCAGAGTTGGAAGGGACCTCAAGAGGTCATCTAGTCCAACCCCCTGCTCAAAGCAGGACCAATTCCCAGCTAAATCATCCCAGCCAAGGCTTTGTCAAGCCGGGCCTTAAAAACCTCCAAGGAAGGAGACTCCACCACCTCCCTAGGTAACGCATTCCAGTGTTTCACCACCCTCCTAGTGAAATAGTTTTTCCTGATATCCAACCTGGACCTCCCCCACTGCAACTTGAGACCATTGCTCCTTGGTCTGTCATCTGCCACCACTGAGAACAGCCGAGCTCCATCCTCTTTGGAACCCCCCTTCAGGTAGTTGAAGGCTGCTATCAAATCCCCCCTCATTCTTCTCTTCTGGAGACTAAACAATCCCAGTTCTCTCAGCCTCTCCTCATAAGTCATGTGCTCCAGACCCCTAATCATTTTTGTTGCCCTCCGCTGGACTCTTTCCAATTTTTCCACATCCTTCTTGTAGTGTGGGGCCCAAAACTGGACACAGTATTCCACATGAGGCCTCACCAATGTCGAATAAAGGGGAACGATCACGTTCCTCGATCTGCTGGCAATGCCCCTACTTATACAGCCCAAAATGCCGTTAGCCTTCTTGGCAACAAGAGCACACTGTTGACTCATATCCAGCTTCTCGTCCACTGTGACCCCTAGGTCCTTTTCAGCAGAACTGCTACCTAGCCATTCGGTCCCTAGTCTGTAGCAGTGCATGGGATTCTTCTGTCCTAAGTGCAGGACTCTGCACTTGTCCTTGTTGAACCTCATCAGGTTTTTTTCTGCCCAATCCTCTAATTTGTCTAGGTCCCTCTGTATCCGATCCCTACCCTCTAGTGTATCTACCACGCCTCCTAGTTTAGTGTCATCTGCAAACTTGCTGAGAGTGCAGTCCACACCATCCTCCAGATCATTAATAAAGATATTAAACAAAACCGGCCCCAGGACCGACCCTTGGGGCACTCCACTTGAAACCGGCTGCCAACTAGACATGGAGCCATTGATCACTACCCGTTGAGCCCGACGATCTAGCCAGCTTTCTATCCACCTTACAGTCCATTCATCCAGCCCATACTTCTTTAACTTGGTGGCAAGAATACTGTGGGAGACCGTATCAAAAGCTTTGCTAAAGTCAAGAAATAACACATCCACTGCTTTCCCCTCATCCACAGAGCCAGTTATCTCATCATAGAAGGCAATTAGGTTAGTCAGGCACGACTTCCCCTTCATGAATCCATGCTGACTGTTCCTGATCACTTTCCTCTCCTCTAAATGTTTCATAATAGATTCCTTGAGGACCTGCTCCATGATTTTTCCAGGGACTGAGGTGAGGCTGACTGGCCTGTAGTTCCCCGGATCCTCCTTCTTCCCTTTTTTAAAGATGGGCACTACATTAGCCTTTTTCCAGTCATCTGGGACCTCCCCCGATCGCCATGAGTTTTCAAAAATAATGGCTAATGGCTCTGCAATCTCACCCGCCAACTCTTTTAGCACCCTCGGATGCAGCGCATCCGGCCCCATGGACTTGTGCACGTCCAGTTTTTCTAAATAGTCCTGAACCACTTCTTTCTCCACAGAGGGTTGGTCACCTTCTCCCCATGCTGTACTGCCCAGTGCAGCAATCTGGGAGCTGACCTTGTGCGTGAAGACAGAGGCAAAAAAATCATTGAGTACATTAGCTTTTTCCACATCCTCTGTCACTAGGTTGCCTCCCTCATTCAGTAAGGGGCCCACACTTTCCTTGATTTTCTTCTTGTTGCTAACATACCTGAAGAAACCCTTCTTGTTACTCTTAACATCTCTTGCTAACTGCAACTCCAAGTGTGATTTGGCCTTCCTGATTTCACTCCTGCACGCCTGAGCAATATTTTTATACTCCTCCCTGGTCATTTGTCCAATCTTCCACTTCTTATAAACCTCTTTTTTGCATTTAAGATCAGCAAGGATTTCACTGTTTAGCCAAGCTGGTCGCCTGCCATATTTACTATTCTTTCTACACATTGGGATGGTTTGTTCCTGCAACCTCAATAAGGATTCTTTAAAATACAGCCAGCTCTCCTGGACCCCTTTGCCCTTCATGTTATTCTCCCAGGGGATCCTGCCCATCTGTTCCCTGAGGGAGTCAAAGTCTGCTTTTCTGAAGTCCAGGGTCCGTATTCTGCTGCTCTCCTTTCTTCCTTGTGTCAGGATCCTGAACTCGACCATCTCATGGTCACTGCCTCCCAGGTTCCCATCCACTTTTGCTTCCCCTACTAGTTCTTCCCTGTTTGTGAGCAGCAGGTCAAGAAAAGCTTTGCCCATCCACAGCTTCTCCCTTATCCACAAGACTCGTTATCCTATCGAAGAAAGCTATCAGATTGGTTTGACATGATTTGTTCTTTACAAATCCATACTGGCTGTTCCCTATCACCTTACCACCTTCCAAGTGTTTGCAGATGATTTCCTTAATTACTTGCTCCATTATCTTCCCTGGCACAGAAGTTAAACGAACTGGTCTGTAGTTTCCTGGGTTGTTTTTATTTCCCTTTTTATAGATGGGCACTATATTTGCCCTTTTCCAGTCTTCTGGAATCTCTCCCGTCTCCCATGATTTTCCAAAGATAATAGCTAGAGGCTCAGATACCTCCTCTATTAGCTCCTTGAGTATTCTAGGATGCATTTCATCAGGCCCTGGTGACTTGCAGGCATCTAACTTTTCTAAGTGATTTTTTACTTATTCTTTTTTTATTTTATCTGCTAAACCTACCCCCTTCCCATTAGCATTCATTATGTTAGGCATTCCTTCAGACTTCTCGGTGAAGACCGAAACAAAGAAGTCATTAAGCATCTCTGCCATTTCCAAGTTTCCTGTTACTGTTTCTCCCTCTTCACTGAGCAGTGGGCCTACCCTGTCTTTGGTCTTCCTCTTGCTTCTAATGTATTGATAAAAAGTCTTCTTGTTTCCCTTTATTCCAGTAGCTAGTTTGAGCTCATTTTGTGCCTTTGCCTTTCTAATCTTGCCCCTGCATTCCTGTGTTGTTTGCCTATATTCATCCTTTGTAATCTGTCCTAGTTTCCATTTTTTATATGACTCCTTTTTATTTTTTAGATCATGCAAGATCTCGTGGTTAAGCCAAGGTGGTCTTTTGCCACATTTTCTATCTTTCCTAACCAGCGGAATAGCTTGCCACTGGGTTGCATTTTAAATTCACATACTACCTTCTTTCAGAATAGCTTCCTTGTGTAGACAATCCCTAAACTGGCCAGTGGAGAGGCTGTCTGCAGAGAATTGCATGCTTTAAATAGGTGTTATATTTTTGTCCATTTTGTTACATAGTCCCAATTTTGCTGCTACCTAGTGCTACGCTCCCAAGTTATCCTTCATACACAATTATAGAAATATAGGCCGGCCACTAAATTCAGATCTAGATCAGAACATTGATTGTGAATGTTCTCAAAATTCAGAGATGTATAGATCTGGGGTTTTGGTTGAGCCCATATCCTCTCATGATACCAAACTGCTGTTCTATCATAGCTTCCTATGTAGACATCCTGAATCAGGCAGTGAAAACAAACTAGCTTAGCTTCCCACGCTCTGCATCAGCTATTGTTATAAACACAATTAGCTGGCGAAACCAATCCCTGGAATCAAACAATCTGGACTTGTTGAACACCTGCAGAGATGTGAGAAATGAGGCGCTCTGCCGAGTGCATAGAAAAGCCTTGTGAAATCCCTCCAGTGTTAATTTTGATCCTAATTATGCTAACTGCCAGCGAAACTGGAGAAAAATCATCTTTTTGTTGTTCATGAAGAAGGAAAATTTTTTGCATTCCTGTTTTCTCAAAAAGAAAAGACAATTATTACAGGTTCAAAACCGTTGTTTCACCGGTCATATTACAGGCAACACCATACATGACAATATGTGATTAAAGTTATTAGGAATTGATAGCATTAAGACAGATCATAGTCTAATCACGATAGGTACCATCTCTCTGCTGATATATGGGGATGTGTTTTTCATTGTGCACAATTCATCACACTATAGTTTGTTGGTGCTGTCTTATTGTGTCCCCTATTTTGTCTTTTCTCAAACCATATTGCATCACATTGCATCATTCATTATTCCAATTTTTGTTCCTTGATAAGCACTTTCTGAGTCATACATGTAGTAATTATGTGGAAATATTGTACAATTCATTATCCCCTGGAGCATACAGTCTAACATTAAAAACCTCTACAAAAATACAATACATTTAGCATTTTAATGCTTTTTGTGAGTGAGGCTTTTTGTGAATGAGGCTTTCCCCTGTCTCTTAGTTTAAAAACGATTGCTGCAGAGCATGTGGATCAGACAGAGACTTCTCTTAGAGGAGAGTCTATTGATAGAGATTCTCTAGGTTTTAGTCAGGAGGAGAGGATGGAAGAGGATAAAGTATGGGCTAGATCAGACAAAAAACATTCACATAAAAAAGAATCTGACACGTCAGAAAAGGGCAGACAAATAAACAGTGACAAGTTTTTAAAGTGCGTGTACACAAATGCTAGAAGTCTAAATAATAAGATGGATGAACTAGAGTGCCTTGTGTTAAATGAGGATATTGATATAATAGGCATCACAGAAACCTGGTGGACTGAGGACAATCAATGGGACACAATCATTTCGGGGTACAAAATATATCAGAAGGACAGAACAGGTTGTGCGAGGGGGTGGGGGGATGGCACTATATGTGAAAGAAAATGTAGAATCAAATGAAGTAAAAATCTTAAGTGAATCCACATGTTCCATAGAATCTCTATGGATAGTAATTCCATGCTCCAATAAGAATATAACAGTAGGGATCTATTATCGACCACCTGACGAAGACAGTGATAGTGACTATGAAATGCTGAGGGAGATTAGAGAGGCTATCAAAATTAAGAACTTAATAATAGAGGGGGATTTCAATTTTCCCCATATTGACTGAGAACATGTCACCTCAGGATGAAATGCAGGGACAAAATTTCTCGATACTTGAAATGATTGCTTCTTGGAGCAGCTGGTACAGGAACCCACAAGGGGAGAAGAAATTCTCGATTTAGTCTAGAGTGGAGCGCAGGAACTGGTCCAAGAGGTAACTATAACAGGACCACTTGGAAATAGTGACCATAATATAATAACGTTTAACATTCCTGTGGTGGGATGGACACCTCAACAGCCCAACACTGTGGCATTTAATTTCAGAAAGGGGAACTATGCAAAAATGGGGAGGTTAGTTAAACAGAAATTAAAAGGTACAGTGACTAGAGTGAAATCCCTGCAAGCTGCATGGACACTTTTCAAAGACACCATAATAGAGGCCCAACTTAAATGTATACCCCAAATTTAAAAACACAGTAAAAGAACTAAAAAAGAGCCACCATGGCTTGGCTTACCCATGTAAAAGAAGCAGTGAGAGATAAAAAGGCATCTTTTAAAAAGTGGAAGTCAAATCCTAGTGCGGTAAATAGAAAGGAGCATAAATACTGCCAAATTAAGTGTAAAAATGTAATAAGAAAAGCCAGAAAGGAGTTTGAAGAACAGCTAGCCAAAAACTCAAAAGGTAATAACAAAATGTTTTTAAGTACATCAGAAGCAGGAAGCCTGCTAAACAGCAGGGGGGGGGAGGGGGCTAGATGATTGAGATACAAAAGGAGCGCTTAAAGACCATAAAGTCATTGCGGAGAAACTAAATGAATTCTTTGCTTCAGTCTTCACGGCTGAGGATGTTAGGGAGATTCCCAAATCTGAGCCGTCCTTTGTAGGTGACAAATCTGAGGAATTGTCACAGATTGAAGTATAACTAGAGGAGGTTTTGGAATTAATTGATAAACTTAACAGTAACAAGTCACCGGGACCAGAAGGCATTCACCCAAGAGTTCTTAAAAAACTCAGATGTGAAATTGTGGAACTATTAACTATGGTTTGTAACCTGTCTTTTAAATCAGCTTCTGTACCCAATGACTGGAAGATAGCTAATGTAACGCCAATATTTAAAAAGGGATCTAGAGGTGATCCCAGCAATTACAGACCGGTAAGTCTAACAAGTCAAAACAAGTAGCTTGAGCACCAATTTCAGGCTAAAATCTGTGTGTATGCAGGGGTCCTGGAACAATTTGTGTAGTGGTGTTGAGAGCCATTGAACCAAATTGTAAACCTGTATATGATGGAAACCACTTCACACCGGGATAATTCCAGAACCTATGTGAGTAAAGATGGTCAGATTAAGCTGTCACTAAGTATATATAACTCCACACTAAATGAAAAGCTCACTTCAATCTTAACTGTTAAATCAATACTGCTGCCTCTATAATCTAATGAGACCTACTCTTTTTAACAGACAGGATGAGCAGCTTTCCCAGACAGCGATAGGTCCTTGGACTTTCCCTTTGAATGCAGTTAACTCCTTCCCTTCCTAGTATAGGGCCTGATTCAATTAGAATGTACCCTATAGAGAAAACCAGCACAAGACCTATATATGATTTATTTGCTTAAATGGGGAGTAAGTGATACACAGATGTTGTGCTGGTCCTCTGCACAGGGCTGAAAGTCATACAACGTGTGTGTTTGCATAATGAGACATTGGTTAAAAAAAAAAGAAATAAGGGCTAAATTCCTCGTTTAAATTATTTGCTTCGGTTAGTTTGCCCACTCTACATAAAACATTACTAAGTGTCAAAGTATATCCTTGTTCTGTAACCTGTGTCCTTTCTTACTATTCCCCTGTCTGGTGTATATTGTATCCGCCTTTGTAGAACTGGTTAAAAATGGTATATATTTTCAATGGAAAATTTTTGACCAAAACTAAAACTGTTTAATTTGAAAATGTTCACTGGATTTTTATTTCATTTTTTTTCCATAATGGAAAAGGGAGGAAAGGGAAAATGAGTGTGGGTAGAGGGGAGAGGAGAGAGCCCAAAATATTGAAAACTTTTTGGTTTCCAGTTTTTCAGTGACATTTAAAAAAAAAAATCTTCACCCAGCTCTACTCTCTTGTCTGTCATTTACTTGTTAAGTTCTTTAGGGGAGAAGAACCTGTCTTCTGTGTATGTGCAGTGAAGCTCCTAACACATTTATGGGCAGAGATGACCTGTACCTGCCAATAGTGGGGGGGGGAGGGGGCAGAATGAGGTAGTGGCTTCAGCAGATATTACTGAGCATGCTCAGTCCATCTGAGCATGTTCAGTACAAGACAAGCAGCAAATCTCGGGGGAGGGGAGGACATGACCCCGCATCCCTCCCCCCCATGTATCGCCTCTGTTTGTGGGCACTACAAAGTGTGAGTATTACAACAAAGGGAATATTTTTCTTTCTGCCACAAGAGGGTGACATGACTGTTTGCCTGGAATGGGACTCATTGGCATGACAATATCACTTGCAATGCTCCTGCTATGAATCTGAATGCAATGCATCAGCACTGCTTTCATCCTTCCAAGGATACAAATAGCATAAACACATCTGTTTTCATGTATGTCCGCCAGAATGCTCACTGAACTGTCTTTATGTGAATAGACAGCAAATGTTTGATCTGAAAGCGAAAGGGCTTTCCCCCCTTTTCTGTTTTAACTTGATATTTTGCATTTTCTCTTACTTTTAAAAAAAACAGTAGAGAAAAATGTAAGCCAGTCCGAGCACAGAAAGCAAGAAGGGCAGAGTAGGGAGGAAAAGGATGTAAAACTCTTAGGTCATCATGACTACACTGATGCAAAATGTCTTTAATTCAGACAAGATGTAAGAATATAGAAAGTATTAACAATCTGAGAATTAGAGAATAATTTGTTGGGATTATATGCAAGGCAGTGACATACCTGGCACTTCTTTGGGATCATTTTAAGCCCTGGATACAGGGTTTAAAATTCAACAATAACTGAATGAGAGGTTCAACCCATTACAATGGTTCTTCTTCTTTTGGACAGCAGTTCTCAAACTTTAGCAACCCGAGGACCCCCATTTTGATTTAATTTTCTTTGTGGACCCCCAAGCTCCTCCACTCAGCCCTAGACTCCACCCACACTCCACCCCTTCCCCCCAAGGCCCCACCCCAGCCCCACCTCTTCCCGGTCCTGCTCTGCCCCTGCCCCTCCTCTTTCCCACCTCTTTCTGCCCCCTCCTCCAAGCGCACCCTGTCCCTGCTCCTCCCCATCCCTCCCAGCACCTCTTGCATGCTGCTAAACAGCTGTTCCCCAGTGTGCAGGAGGCTCTGGGAGGGAGGGAGAGCAGTTGAGGTAGGGAGAGGGAGGAGTTGATTAGTGGGGCCCATGGACCCCTGGAGTACCCTCGCAGACCTCAGTTTGAGAAACGCTGCTTTTGGACATTTTAGATTTGGCTGCTGTATGACAATGTGGGGATACACAAGGGTGCAAATTGTCTCTCATTGTGATATGATGCCAACATGATGCAATGCATGATGCTGAAGATCTAAACAGCAAGAAGAATGTGACTGGCTGTTGGTTGCCAAGACAGCATTTACCCAGCTGAGCTATCATTGTTAGTATTTGGTACATCTGCACTTGGATTTTCTACAAAGGCCAGTAAAAATCACAGCTGGAAATAAGGATCCATCTGTATTCCTTTCATGGGAAATTGTGTCTGGGCAGTCTTCTGCATAAAATATTAATATCTCATATTATCTCTGGATTAGTATGTTTATGGCATTTTCCATTTAATGCAGCAGGGAGAAAAGAAAATAGCACAAGCTGGATACGTAGAAATATAACAATATTTGAAGGAAAGTAATTCCCAAAAGGAAAGAAATTGCATGATTTCCAGTTGGAGCTACACGTGAAGCCATGTTCAAACTCAGGTTTCTTTTTAAATAAGAAGGAGGTAGAAATTTGTGCTGCTTTCCTTTAAAAGCAGAGTGGCACTAGATAAAAATTTTCCATAGTAGAACTATTGGGCCTGATTCTCCTATCACTTTCTCCAATACAAGTCCATTCATATTAATAGAGTTGCTGCTGACTTACACTAGTGTTGTAAGTGAGATCACAATCAAGTCCATTCATTGTACTTTAAACTCTTTTGCTTTGAAAAGTTACCTACGCAATAAATGCCATCAAGATAAAAATCCTGGTCTCAGTTATGAGTTTCCCTCATCTCTATATTGAGCACAGGAATGTGGGGTTTAGAGCAGGAAGGTGGTTTTAAGCCATCTGTGTGCTCTGTGTTCTGTAGCAGCTAGGGACCTGCCTAGCCCATAGAATAAGGTAAAGCAGCTCCAAGGTTCCGCTAACATACACTCCCTGTTTCCCATGGACTCCTTTTTTTCTAAGGATAATTTTAAAATGTAATTAGAGCATTGTGTTGCTCTAATGATAGGTTCTTATAAAGTAAATTACAGAGTAGATTGAGAACCAATGGTGACCCATATGCCTCAGATAAATGCCTCAGTTCTCTACTGAAAAGGCAAATTCTTCCAAATCTGGACTGTTCAGTTTCTTTGGAGCAAAGTGATCTGCAGGGGCAGGTCTGTGACAGAAATCTATGGAAAAGACAGAACTTTATGGAAAAGGCACATGGAATGTAATAAGGATGAAACCAACAGGGTTCTACAGAATTTAAATAGGTTTCTATAGAACTTATTCTAAAAACTTACCTAATGTAATAAATAATTATAACTATCCATAATTATCATTCTGTAACTTCTAGAGGACTTTTCTATAAGGGCTATTGTCCTCTGCAGAATGGGAGATGAATTTGGGATGGAAATGGTTTGTTGTACAAAACAGTTGGTGATATAGGTTGCCACTTGTCTCAGTCAGGTTGTCAAGAAGGGCTGGTTGAATCAGCAGTCTGTGTTTTCTGTCTATAGCAACCAGTTCAGAGAAAGGAAAAAGCAAGAGAACAATTCTTTTGCTGTTATGTTCCACAGCCAATATTGCTGACTCATTTGCAAATCATAGCACATCACACCCTTAGGAGTGCTAATAGTCAGTTCATTGTTACTTCTCCAAACAGGCCTGAGAAGTTAGTAGTGAAGGAGAGTTATTGAATCTAATACACAACAAACAACATATTAGATGAGAGCTGAGTTAGAACCAAGCAACAGTGAGGATTTAAACTAACAATAGAGTTGTAGGGGATGTAAAGTACATCTGAAAAATAACTGATTTCTGCATGCTGATAATCCAACTCACTAATCTGGACCAATAGCTGTTGTGTTTGGAACCATTGTAATTATTAATCTGTAAACCGATTAGAAATATAACTCATTTTAATAAGTGGTGAGCTGAACTTCATGACAGGAAAGAAAATTCTCTGAACTTCCACAAGATTCCAGCAGAATATCAGCAATCACACCGGCAACCAAAAAAATTCTTTAAAAATGAAGCCTTGGCCCCATTGAAGACAGTGACAAAACTCATACTGACTTCACTGGGGTCAGAATTTCACCCTAAGAGCTTGCTCTATAGTCCATTGATGTCAACGGGACTCTTTTCACTACTTCAATGAGCTTGGATCTAGACCCCAAGTTAGAAAAACATTACATTGGCAGAACAAACTTTCATTGACATGTCGTACCCTGAGCTCAAAACACTGTTTCTAACAGGAACTGCTTCTTCCTGTCCTTTAAAAAATAGAAATCTTTTTATTGTCTGCTAATCATTAGCGGCATCAAGTAAACTTTGCAGAATTTTATAAAGTTGGTGGGTTCCCCCTGAATGCTCCCCCTTCCCTGACACAATTTACAATATATGGCTCAGAGAAAAAGAGAGGTCTTATATAACATAAAATGAAAATCAGAATGTCAGAAGAATGTCAGAAATTTCCACTATCATAAATAAGTACCAGCTGGCAGAGAAAATAACAAATGATTAAGCTTTCTGAAGCAAATATAATACTGTATAGCGAAAGGACATAGTGTGCGTATGTAGATGTGCATTACACAAACACACTAGTTTCAAAGAGCAGGGGACTATATTTATGACACACATATATACTTTCTTGGTTTAAATGCTCAGAAATGTACATATGATCTCCATACTACATCCCATACAATGTCTCCATGATATTTTATTTTATTTTATCACTTTAATACTCTCTGTAAGATAATGTTTTTTAACTGTGCCTTGGTAAAGCCCATGAGGCTCTGATCCTTGGAGCTTTGATCAACCCAGCTGTTTGAAGTCTCTGTGTGGTTAATTGCTCTGGTGTGAGGATGGAGCTGAGCTGAGCTGAGCTGAGCTAAGCAGGGAAACTTCATATAAAAATTCACGTGCTAGTTGAAAACGCAAAGGCTGCTGATAGGAGCAGCTAAGAGGAGATTTCCTGAGGTAGAGTGTGTTGAGAGAGTGTGAGAGAGAAGCTGTATTTGCAATTTCTGGAAGGACAGAAATAGAACACAGGTGGTAACCTGAATTGATGTACCATGTTTTCTTTCCTGCCTGAAACCATAAGACATTTCCTGTGCATGACATCCAAGTGGGTGGCTGTGCTAAAGGAGAAACACACCCTATTGGGTTAGAGGAACAAGTAAATATGCTACTGAGAATTAGAGAAGTTGTGTAGTTCCTAGACACTCAGGCTTGGGACACATCCATGCCCGAAAGTCAAGGATGAAAGGAGCTGGCCACCAAGGAGACAGAGACACAGGAATCCAGAGAGAAGGACTGGCAGTTTGTAACCACCAGGGGTAAAAGATGATATTGGCATTCTTCACATCTGAAGACAGATGAGGATGAGCAGCAAGAAAAGGACCAGGAAGAATTCCAAACCACTAAAGGTTTCTAGATGATGCCAGTTCCTCAACATGGAAACTGTGGAAGATACTTCTCAAAATCTAGCCTAGGGAATGGAGAGAAGGGAGAAAGGAGTGGCATGTCTGTGAATGGCAGCTTGGACAAACCTGTAAGAAAATCAAGCATGCCTACAATTTTCCAAGAATGACAGACAATCCTTATTGGGGATTCAGTACTTAGAAGAATGGAAAGAACATTTTGCAAGGAACAGGTGGACAACAGAACAGTGTGGTGTCTTCCCAAGACATGAGATGTCACTCTAAGATTGGGTAGGCTTCTGAAGTCGACAGGTAAGGATCCATAGGTGATAATTCAGATCAGTAGTAATGACACTGCATCATGGGATATCTCACAGATAATAGAAGATTTCACAGGATTTGGAAGCATGCTGAAGATGAATGTCCAAATGATCTTCTCTGAGATCCTTCCTGTCCCTTTCGCAAAGGAAAGCAGAAGCTTCTGGAAGTGAACTGCTGACTAGGTAAGTGGTAAGTTTGGGTTTTGCACAACACTGGTGAAAGGGGTCTGTATAGTTTGCATATCCTCCATCTCAGTAGAAGGCCAAACAATCTCTTCAGGGATAGGCTGGCTAGAATAGTTAGAAGGGCATTAAACTAATAACAAAAGGGGAGCGTAAAAATAGGGAAGTGGCACTCTATGTCAAAAATGTTCCTAAATCACTGCTAATTCAGAAAAAGTGATCTGTTGAGGAGGATGAAAGGCCCAGGGAAGTAGAGCAGTCAATGGGAGCAGAGGGAAACCTTCCCATGCATCTGACAAAGTGGGTATTCACCCACAAAAATTTATGCTCCAATACGTCTGTTAGTCTATAAGGTGCCACAGGACTCTGTTGCTTTTTTCCAGATCCAGACTAACATGGCTACCCTTCTGATGCTTCCCATAGTTGGGACCCTCCTTCCAGATGGTGTTAGGGTATCCTCTTGCACTGAGGTTACCCCTCCAAGGGAGGGAACTCCAGTCACTAGGAAAAGGCAGATGTTAGTAATGGGAGATTTGATCATTAGAAACATAGATAGCTGGGTTTGTGATGACCAGGAAAACCGTATGGTGACTTGCCTGCCTGGTGCGAAGGTTGCAGATCTTTTGAGGCATCTAGATAGACTTATGGGTAGTGTTGGGGAGGAGCCGGTGGTTGTGGTACATGTAAGTACCAGTGACATAGGGAAGGATAGGAGAGACGTCCTGAAGGCCAAATTTAGGCTGCTAGGGAAGAGACTTAAATCCAGGACCTCTATGGTGGCATTCTCAGAAATGCTCCCAGTTCCACGCACAGGGCCAAGAAGGAAGGTAGAGCTTCAGAGTCTCAATGCGTGGATGAGACGATGGTGTAGAGAGAAGGGGTTTAGATTCATTAGGAACTGGGCAAATTTGGGGGATAGGGAGAGCATATACAGGAGAGATGGGCTCCACCTAAACCAAAGTGGAACAAGACTGCTGGCATGTAACATTAAAAAGGTTGCATAGCAGTTTTTAAACTAGGAGATGGGGGGAAGCCCATCTTAGAGGAGAGTCTATTGACAGAGATTCTCAAGGTTTAGTCAGGAGGAATGGATGGAAGAGGATAATGTAAGGGCCAGGTCAGACGAGAAACATTCACATAAAAAAGAATCTGACACATCAGACAAATAAACAGTGACAATTTTTTAAAGTGCTTGTACATAAATGCTAGAAGTCTAAATAATAAGATGGGTGAACTAGAGTGCCTCATGATAAAGGAGGATATTGATATAATAGGCATCACAGAAACCTGGTAGACTGAGGACAATCAATGGAACACAATCATTTCAGGGTACAAAATATATCGGAAGGACAGAACAGGACATGCGTGGGGCGGGTGGGAGTGGTACTATATGTGAAAGAAAATGTAGAATTAAATGAAGTAAAAACTTTAAGTGAATCCACATGTTCCATAGAATATCTATGGATAGTAATTGCATGCTCTAATAAGAATATAACAGTAGGGATCTATTATTGACCACCTGACCACGACAGTGATAGTGACGATGAAATGCTAAGGGAAATTAGAGAGGCTATCAAAATTAAGAACTCAATAATAGTGAGGGATTTCAATTATCCCCATATTGACTGGGAACATGTCACCTCAGGATGAAATGCAGAGACAAAATTTCTCGATACTTTAAATGACTGCTTCTTGGAGCAGCTGGTACGGGAACCCACAAGGGAAGAGGCAACTCTCGATTTAGTCCTGAGTGGAGCTCAGGAGCTGATCCAAGAGGTAACTATAACAGGACCACTTGGAAATAGTGACCATAATATAATAACATTCAACATCCCTGTGGTGAGAAGAACATCTCAACAGCCCAACACTATGGCATTTAATTTCAAAATGGGGAACTATGCAAAAATTAGGGGGTTAGTTAAACAGAAATTAAAAAGTACAGTGACAAAAGTGAAATCCCTGCAAGCTGCAAGGACGCTTTTCAAAGACACCATAATAGAGGCCCAACTTAAATGTATACCCCAAATTAAAAAACACAGTAAAAGAACTAAAAATGAGCCACCATGGCTTAATAATCATGTAAAAGAAGCAGTGAGAGATAAAAAGGCATCTTTTAAAAAGTGGAAGTCAAATCCTAGTGCGGTAAATAGGAGCATAAACACTGCCAAATTAAGTGTAAAAATGTAATAAGAAAAGCCAAAGAAGAGTTTGAAGAACTGCTAGCCAAAAACTCAAAAGGTAATAACAAAATGTTTTTTAAGTACATCAGAAGCAGGAAGCCTGCTAAACAACCAGTGGGGCCCCTGGACGATCGAGATACAAAAGGAGCACTTAAAGACGATAAAGTCATTGCGGAGAAACTAAATGGATTCTTTGCTTCAGTCTTCACGGCTGAGGATGTTAGGGAGATTTCCAAACCTGAGTCGGCTTTTGTAGGTGACAAATTTGAGGAATTGTCAAAAATTGAAGTGTCACTAGAGGAGATTTTGGAATTAATTGATAAACTTAACAGTAACAAGTCACAGGGACCAGATGGAATTCATCCAAGAATTCTGAAAGAACTCAAATGTGAAGTTGTGGAACTATTAACTATGGTTTGTAACCTGTCCTTTAAATTGGCTTCTGTACCCAATGACTGGAAGATAGCTAATGTAACGCTAATATTTAAAAAGGGCTCTAAAGGTGATCCCAGCAATTACAGATGGGTAAGTCTAACATCAGTACCGGGCAAATTAGTTGAAACAATAGTAAAGAATAAAATTGTCAGACACAGAGAAGAACATAAATTGTTGGTCAAAAGTCAATGTGGTTTCTGTAAAGGGAAATCGTGTCTTACTATTCTATTATAGTTCTTCGAAGGGGTCAACAAACAGGTGTACAAGGGGGATCCAATGGACATAGTGTACTTAGATTTCCATAAAGCCTTTGACAAGGTCCCTCACCAAAGGCTCTTACGTAAATTAAGTTGTCATGGGATAAAAGGGAAGGTTCTTTCATGGATTGAGAACTGGTTAAGGACAGGGAACAAAGGGTAGGAATAAATGGTAAATTCTCAGAATGGAGAGGGGTAACTAGTGGTGTTCCCCAAGGGTCAATCCTAGGACCAACCCTATTCAACTTATTCATAAAAGATCTGGAGAAAGCAGTAAAAAGTGAGGTGGCGAAGTTTGCAGATGATACTAAACTGCTCACTAACTCATGCCAAGGCCCCGGGCCTCACTGAAGACTTACAAATGCACAGGTGGAAAACAGTCTTCCTTATCTGTGTGTTACCATTATCAAAAGGGATATTAGATGTTAAGTTAATAATAATGTGTCTAGTGTTTAGACTTTATAAAATGCTCTTAGGGTGCTGCATGTATTGATCACATTTATAACCTCTATAACCCATGGTGTAAAGTTATATTCAGAGTTTGCATTGTAATTGTGTAACTCACCAAACAGGAAAAGAAGTACTAATTAACAGGCTCGTCTTGCATACAAGATGGCCCACTGAAGGCAAATGAGATATTGTGTAATACGAACAGAGAGAGGTCCTGTTGATTGCATTCTAACTCCCTCCAGGAAGTAGATACCTATACATGAAGTCATCCAATCAGTTTGGACCCTGGAGTGGAGGGGATAAAAATCCTTGACAAAGAAACTGAATGTCTTTTATGCTGTCTGGACTCTGAAGGGCAAAAATTCCTAAACATAAGCAAAGAGATCCTCATGCTGCTTGGCATTGGTTAGCCCTGTAAAACATTTTGAATTGACAGATTACTGCAACTATGTCACCTTTTGAATCATAGACTGAAACTCATTTGTGTATATGCTTGCTTGCTTTAACCTGTGAATAACTCTCATTTCTTTTTCCTAGTCAATAACCCTTTCATTAGTTTGTTACAGGATTGGCTACAGGCGTTGTCTTTGGTGTGAGATTTAAGGTACAAATTGACCTGGGGTGAGTGACTGGTCTCTTGGGAGTGGGAGCAACCTGAATATTTTGTGATCTGTGGTGAAAGTGAGCATTTATCACAAGATAGACTGGAGTGTCCAAGGGGACTGTCTGTGTCTCCATTATAAGTACTGTAGTACTTTGGGAGTTCATATTTGTTACTGGGTCGGTGAAATCTAATTATAGAACATACAACAAGTTTGGGGTGTCTGCCCTGCTTTTCGACAGTCTGCCTTGAGATTGACACTCTCAGTCGTGAGACACTCCTGACAGCATGACAAATATCATAAACCAAAATTGCTCTTCTGAACAGCCCCAGGTGTAGCCTAAATGATGCTTGACTTTACAGTTGTAGCCTAAGTGATGCTTGACCCAAAGAATGGCAAGCTGTTTCTCCTGGCTATTAGGAAGCATTAGATTAAGAGAATTCTAATATTTTTGTCTGCCCAGAATATTTGAAATTTGAACCTGAAGACATGTTGTACCTGTATTCATTGCCTCAAAGGGAAGTATTCCGTAAGTATGTGCTCTATTCTTTTGAACTCCAAACATCTGCCTCATGCATCTGCTTTTAATCAAATTGAAACAAATGGTTTACTTTATTGGACAATATGGTACAGATAAAAACGGCTGGTAGTGCTGTATTGACTGCAAAGCCCACAGCTTTATTCTTCCTACTCAGATCCTCTGCCAAAGAACCCGACTTGTCATTTGAGTTTTCCAGCAATAACCAGAATTTCATGGCCAAAAGTTCATACTGGAAAGTTCATATGTGAATAATCCTTTTTGGTTTAATTTTGCCCTTAGTTTTTCTTCTCAAGTATTGTGCCAATATTCCTTAAGGATACAGATAAAATTGTCCATGAGATGTTAAATGATAGTTTATCTTTTCTGAGGGGCCTTGGAGGGGATTGTTTAGTGTGGTATGCACTGCAAGGAGTTGAGCACGTAATTCTTGTTAACCATAATGGGAACTGCATGGCTAGTTCAAAGTGCACAGGCTGAAACCCCCCCACCCCTAATGTCTCAGATACAAATATACAAGAAATACATGGCATGTACCAGAGATACATGGAAACACTTGTCAGGGATGGTGTAGATAATACTTAGTCCTACCTTAGTGCAGGAGATCTGACTAGATGACCTATCGAGGTTCCTTCCAGTCCTACATTTCTCCAGGCTGAGTTATATGGGGTTATAAAATACCATGCGCACCTAGAGTGCTATATTAGTAAATATAAGCTAACTGATTTCAAGATTAGACAGAGTCACCTCAGCGACAGAAGTGCAATTCAGAAATCTCTACTGAGCATAAAGTGGGTGTGATGTTTGAGTCAAAGAATAGATTATTTGGAAAACACCAGAATTAGGACACTGAAAATTAGAGCAAGACCTGTGTGCTTTCATGTGCTTATGAAAAGATTTTTACCTGCATCACCCATTCAAAGGTGATCCCTCCAAATTCAGTTCACCTTTGTTAGTAAAAGTAACTGCAGGCATTCTAGATGTACAGTACACTGACAAATTATTTATCCTGCCCTCATGCACTACCATTAGATAATGAAATACTTGTTCCTCATGCACATTTTTGGTAAGTTACCCTGGTTTTGTTAATATATACTTACTCAGAAAAGCCAAAATCGTGTGATGCAAGACAACTTGACATACCTGGACATTCAGTGGCTTACCTGATATAACATAGTTCATCCTCGATTAGAATGGCTAGGCCTTCTATAAAGCATCATATTCTAGTGGTTAGGGCAGTTGACTGGGAAGAGGGACATCTGAGCTCTATTCCTGGCTCTGTCACTGATTTACTGTGTAATCTCTCTGTGCCTAGGCTTGCCTTTCTGTAAATTACATATAATTCTGGTGACAAATTCTACCCTCAATTACAACCAGGCAGTCTCAGTGCCCACTATATTTTGCCCATTTTGTTTGATACTACAGAATGTCACCAAGTTATGGCAGCAGCATGGAGTGCTCTGCCCTGAAGGATGTCATGAAAAATATTTGAGACACAAGGTGGCTACGGTAATAACTTTTATTGGACCAACAAGGAAGTTGGCTCAATAAAAGATATTACCTTACCCGTCTTGTCTCTCAAATATCCTTGGACCAATTTGGCTACAACATTGCATATATGAAAATATATTTAACTTTCTGGCATTGGGAACCTATATAATAATTTAATTACATAAAAGGTAGAGTAGTTAGTTTTATAGGTTATGTGTGTGCCTAAAAGAGCCTGTTTTTTAAAAACCTAATATGCATTATCATAGCAGACAAAATAAATGTTTGGTAGAGTGTACAAGAGTTTGCTGGGGCTCGACCCTCTCCAGGGCGGCGGGGAGCCACACCGGCTCACTACACACCAGTGAGCTGGGGAAATTTGTCCGGCCGTGGGGTCTCCCTCGGCAGCTCTTGTTGTAGCTAAAAGAACATGGTAAGTCTGGCCCTGCTCAGGGCGGGCAATAAGGCTGTGTCAGGAGCTCAGGCCCTCAGTCAGGGCTGAGCAACAATAGTGCAAAGTATTAAGCCCAGGCCCTAGGTCAGTGCGGGACAACAAACACTGAGTCAGGAGCTCAGGCCCTCAGTCAGGGCTGAGCAACAATAGTAGGCCCAATCCTCAAAAGGCCTGAGAAAGGGGGAGACTGCCACCCACGGGTTGGGTGGCAGGGGAGACGCAGGCCCCCCCACTCCACTGCGTCCCAGCCCGGGGCCCTAGCAGTGGCAGAAGGCCCGCTGCTTAGTCAGTGGGGATCCTGGCCGCAACACACTGACATAGGCTTTGGCAGTGCTGCAGACAGACTGGGGTCGGCTGCCCTGGGCTACTTCCACACTCCCCCTTGGGGCCTACCTGGGTCCTGGTGTCGGCCTCTGGGGGATCCAGGACCATGGGTTCGTCAGGGCAGGGATTGATCGGCAGGCCCAGCAGCTCCTCCGGATAGCGGGCGCAGGGCAGGCCCGGCAGCTCCTCTGGATAGCAGCGCAGGGCAGGCCCGGCCAGTCCTGGCGGCTGCCTTGGGCCATGGGGTCTTCCCAGCCACGAGCTATGCTGGAGACGTCTGGTCTCTCCAGCGGCTGGGGCCTGACCGAGCTGTGAAGGTGAGCTTTTATACTTCCGGGTCGCTGCCTGACCATCTTAGGGGCGGGCTCAGAGCTCCCTAGCTCCGCCACTCCGGCCTCCGGATGGGCTCTTCCCTCTCCAGGGCAGCGGGGAGCCACACCGGCTCACTACATGGAGGGAAAGGGAAGAAGGTTCAATGTCAGGTTTTTTCTTCTTACTTTTATTGCCAGGACTTCACACTGGATGGTGCTGCAGAAAACCTTTGTACTGCGAAAATATTGGTAACCCTCTTACATTCTTCAGACTGCTGCAGCTGACAGCTTTCAGTATGGTTTTGAGCATGAATGTGTACTGAAGTGTTTTGTATTCCCTAGCTGCTTGCTGACACAAAGGCACGTGGATTCAGAAACTAACTGCAGATACACTTACATGGCCTAACTAGAGGCAACTTATCCCTCCTATGTGGAGACAACCAGAGAAACTTTCCTAGCAAAACAAGCATCCTTACTTACAAAGACAACCTTTTCTATCAAGCCTGATTACTTTTTGTAAGCTTTTTTGGAGATGACAAATTTGAGATGATGGCAGTTGCATGCCTGCATAGATTCCCTTCTGAACAAGCACTATGTTTGTGATAAACATCAACATTTGAAATGTTCCAAGTCATTATAAGCAAATTTGTCTGGCATTAGATCCTTGATAGCATGTGTGTTTTCCATTCAAAAATAAACCAGTGTGTCGCACAGGGAATAGGAAGAATTCAGGGGAATAAATATTTATTTTTCTACATTATTTTACCTCTTTTCAGGACACAAAAATGGTATAATGTGAGTGATTTTTAGTTGTTTCCATAAGTATAATTACACTTTTAAGCCTTTTAATCCATTTTGGGAACAGCTTAATCTGTTGTTCATTTTATCAAAAACATATGATGTGGCTCTTTAGTGGACAGGCTAAACCAGAAGTATTTCTTGTAATCCCACATAGTTTGAAGGGGGAAGAGTATAATGAGAAAGAAAGGACCCGATCCTGGGAAGTGCTGAGCACCCTCAATTCTTGTGCTCTTCAGTGAAGTTGAGGGAGCTCAGTACCTGGCAGTATTCAGTACTCAGCACCTCACTGTATTGGCCCAAAAGTTTTTGTTAATCTTAAAAGGGATTGCTTACTGTTTAACACTTTCATGTCATGGTACAAGTTTGTATCCTTCAAGAGGCATTAGATTGGGCCTAGATCTCTTTCTACACAAGAACTATGTCTGCAGTGAGATTGCCGAGAGAAAGGGTATAGAGAACTAAGGGCTATGGATGGAGCCCTTAGGGACCCCTACTGGCAGAGACAGTGGGGAGGAGAAGTACCCACCAAACAAGACACTGAAGGAGCAATCTGAAAAGTAGGAAGAGAACCAGAGGAGGACAGATTCACAAAAACCTATGGATGACAAGATTTCAATAAGAGCATGGTCAACAGTGTCAAAGGTAACTGATGAGTCAAGGAGTCTGAGGATGGGGTACTGGCCCTGAAATGTGGCCAGGCCCAGGAGTAGCTGGTGAGAACTGTTTTCAGGGAATGGAGGGAATGGAAGCCAGACTGGGGTGGGGGAGGAGTCTAGCATGGAATTATAAGACAGAAATTGTAGAGAGCATATTCAATGACACTGGAGATGGAAGGGAAGAAGGGAGATGGGATAGCAATTTCAGTGAGAGGATGGATGTGTAAGGGAATGTGGAAGCAATGTTATAATTGTGTAAGGAATAACTTTTCAATGTAATGGGTGAACTTTTCACAACACTGTTTCCACCTTGGTATTGTAATTATCAGAGAACTGATCATTCTTATTACTGAGACAAGATGGGTGAGGTAATATATTTTATTGGACCAACTTCTATTGGTGAGAGAGACAAGTTTCGAGCTACATAGAGCTCTTCTTCAGATGACCTGAAGGGCAGGGAGAATAGATTACAATCAGCTTTTGGAGAGATGGCATGGACTGGTAAGGGTTGTTTTCTTCTAAGTCACTGACCCAATAAAGATAAAATTAGGCAGACCTGGGTTGCATTGTTTTCAGTATGTTGATGACATCCAATAGTAAGTCTCTTTCATCCAATGCAGTTCAGTACTTCCTCCAGTGTCTAGTTGAGATTGGGCATGAATAAAACCAAACTGGCTGGGGCTCAACCCAGATCAGACGGAAGTGATGATGGTGGGTTGGGGAAGAAGCTGCCAGAGATGGTGGCGGTAACATCAGTCCATTTGACTGAGAGAGTATGTCTGCCATTAGTTACTGGGGTTTGCAACTTAGGGGTGATACTTGACCCCCCGCCTGCTGTTTGACAATTATATTACAGCAATAGTCCAATCAGCTTTTAACCATTTGTGCCTGGCTAGAAGATTGTGACCTTTCCTTTTGGATGTGGACCTTGCCACTGTTTTTTCAACGCTGTCACTTCAAGATTAGATTATTGCAATGAGCTCACCATGCGGCTACATCTTGAAACCATTTGGAGATTCGAGCTGGTGTAGAACAGAGTGGCTTGCTTATTGAGTGAGACACCTTTCTGTGACAGGCTGCTCATTGGTCTCTGGGTGGAGCTTAAGGTGCTGGTCATGACCTATAAAGCCTTAAATGGCCTAGGATTGGCCTGCCTGAGGGATCTTCTCTCCCTGTGCCATACTGCCACAGCTGTGGTCAGTATGGGGTTTTTGAGCTGGATGCCTCTCATTATAGAAAAGAACTGGCTACTTGTAGATCATTCTCTGTGAGGGCTCCAGGACTCTGGAACTAGTTCACCACCTTGGTCAGAAATAGATTAATAGAGTCTAAGGCCAGAAGTCACAATTGTTGTCATCTGCCATAGGACTTTCCTGAATTAATTCTTGTTTGACCTAGAGCATGTCTTTTAGAAAAACATCCAATCTTGATTTAAAAATTGCCAGTGATGGAGAATCCACCACAACCCTTGGCAAACTGTTTGAATGTTAATTCCCCCCCCCCCTTTAAAAATGCATGTCTTGTCTAGCTTCAAATTCCAGATGCTGGATTTAGTTATAATTTTAACAGCTAGATTGAAGGGTTCTCTGTTAAAGTTCTGTTCCTCACTGTGTGTGAGGTCATGTTGTGCATACCTGTTAGGCCATACCTTGTGCCAATGACAGAAGAAGTGATGGGGCTGAGTCCCGGCAAGCTCTTACTCAAATTAAGCTCTGGATAGGTTTCCAGCAGAGTATCACTCTTCTGTTATCTTCTTCAAAAGGCCTTTCAACAGCTATTCCACTTAAAAGTAATTTATACAGTGCTTTGTCTGACTGATCCACCTTGAATGGCTTTCCAATGGTAACTAACAAGGAAATATGTGAAAAGCTAATATCTAAGCCAGATTCTAATTTCAGACACAAACTGATGTACATCTTGTATTTTAAAGTGTAAAGTGCTCTTGCCATTTCAAATAGTAGGCTCTTCATCTTCAGATTACAAGTGATCCTCACTGTATTTTTTATCTCCATATAGGTTACTTGGCTATTCTTTAAGGAAAAATAAATAAAAAAATTTCCACTGAGCTAACTGTATCATAAAATATTTGCTCGCATAACATTGTTAGGTGTAATTCTCTTCTGACATTTTCCCCAAAGATAGTAAAAGCCATGAAATGAATGTTAGGAATCCAAGACATGAGCAGTAGGAATATACCTAGCAAACTTGATGGGAAATATGTTCAATAAAGCTTCTCACAGTAAATCATGTTTTAGGGTCCTGGCTTTCTACTGCTAGAGGTAAAACATATCCAGCGAGTAGAGAGGTGGTTGAAGAACCTGATCCCGCTCCCATTGAAGCCAATGCTAAATATGCTGACTATGTTTCTGTGCTATAGCTCCTGGAACAGGGCACAGAAAGATGCAGCCCACGGTGGAGAGTCACAGAAGGGGCTCTAAGTCTCCTTTTTAACCCCTCTGATTATGGGCTGCTGTGAGGGTAAGAGTGGTCCCTGCCCGAAAGCAGAGCAGACAGAAATTGCTCTAAGTTATGGTGCCTCCTCACGCAGCTTTCTGTGGACTGCTCTTCAACCTTCAGCATCTTAGAATGCCCATCAATGGGTAAACTACAGGCACTATTCTTACACCTCTGGTATGCCTTCTATGATGGCAGGTGTGAGATGGCCTGCACATGGCAGCTTATGGTTGTACTATGCAGTGTCTGCACCAGCCTCAGTTTTTTCCAGCTAAGGGGCTTTTACAGGTCATGCACTTAGGGACTTACAACAAGAATTTTTGCTATAAGCTGAGGGCCTATCATTTGGAAGTGACAGAGGAGGAGAAAGACCTGGGTTTATACAGTCAGTTGATCATTGGATGACTATGACCCACCAATGTGATGCAGCCATGAAAAAGGCTAATGGCATCCTAGGCTGCGTCAGGCTAGGTACTTCCACTAGAGATAGGGAAGTGTTAGTACCACTATACAAGGCACAGGTGAGACCTCACCTGGAATACTGTGTGCAATTCTGGTCTCCCATGTTTAAGAAAGATGAATTCAAACTAGAATAAATGTAGAGAAGAGCTACTAGTATCAATCGTGGAATGGAAAACCTGCCTTACGAGAGGAGACTCAGATTGTTTGGCTTGTTTAGCCTAACCAAATGAAGCTGAGGGGAGATATGACTGCTCTCTATAAATACATCTGAGGGATAAATACCAGGGAGGGAGAGGAGTTACTTAAGTTAAACACCAATGTGGACACAAGAACACTGGATATAAACTGGCCATCAAGAAGTTCAGGCTTGAAATTAGATGAAGGTTTCTAACCATCAGGGGAGTGAAGTTCTGGAACAGCCTTCCAAGGGGAGCAGTGGGGGGCAAAAAGCCTAACACTTAGGCTTCAAGACTTAGTTTGATACGTGTATGGAGGGGATGGTCTGACGAGACTTCCTACAATGGCATGTAGCCAGTTTGCAATTGCTAGTAGCGAGTATTGCCAATGGACACTAGAGGGGGAGCGCTCTGAGTAACTACAGAGAATTCTTTCCCGGGTGTCTGGCTGGTGAGTCTTGCCAAAATGCTCAGGTTCCAACTGATGGCCATATTTGGGATCGGGAAGGAATCCACCCCCTCCCCCCCCCCGCCCCCCGCAGTCAGATTAGCAGAGACCCTGAGGGTTTTTTGCTTTCCTCTGCAGAATAGGGCATGGGTCACTTATAGGTTTAACCTAGTGTAAATGGGGGATTTTTTGTAACTTGAAGTCTTTAAACCATGATTTGAGGACTTCAGTAATTCAGCCAGAGGTTATGGGTCTATTACAAGAATGGATGGGTGAAGTTCTGTGACTTGTAATGTGCAGGAAGTCAGATTAGATTATCCTGATGGGCCCTTCTGGCCTTAAAGTCTATGAGTCTAAGCATTGCACTGTACCACACCAGTGTACAAGTCCAGTAATGGGAAGGATAAACAGTTCCCATCTTTACTTGATAGGAGCAGACCCAGAGTGTCAAAAATATTAAACAGTCAGCTGAGATATAGTATTGAAAATGAACCTGTATGTAGAGGGTGGGAGTGGGGAGATCAGATATGGGGATTTCCACAAGTGATAGATGCAATGGAATACTGTAATTTATTTTGTGGATCTATTTATGTGAACCTATTTATTTTATGATTTTGGTTTCTTATACTTTAAGAAAAAAATATATATAAAGGAAGACAATTTCAGGCCCATCTTGGATGGTGAACTGTCTCTTAAAGTATAAGAAACCAAAATCATCACATTTCCAAACATGTACCCTTGTTATCTGATCAGCTGTAGGGAATCACCCTGCAAATCGCCACTGCTCTGCACACACAATGTAGTGTGGTGAAACTTTTGTGTGATGTTTAGGCATGGCAGAATTCAATCTTATTTTTTTATAATTTCAGTGATAATATTGATATTTTTGTGCATTTTTTCAAATTTTATCAATTTAAATGTTCAGAGTTGTGGGAAATTATGGGAGCGATCAGACAATAATTTTATAATGACAGTAGATACTGAGATTCAAAAACTTAAACTGTATTACCATAAAAACACAAATTGTCAACATCCCATATCATAATATACAACCAAACACTCATATGTTCTCAAGAAGCATTTTTCTTACTTTGCCTATCTCTACATTTTTATTATTATAGATGAAAATATTTTGTCATGCATTTGTGTGTGTACAGTGAAATTGACATTTACTGACATTTACCAGTAAAAATCTAATCCTTCCAGCCCTAGTTATATTGCTATCAAAGAAGTTACATGCGAGGATGGGAGCAGGGGTTGAGTTAAAAATGAGAGCAAAGGTCCATGCCTCAGCAATTTATTGTACTTAATTTCCTGTGGGGTAAGTTCATTATCAGGCCCCTGTGGATACGATTGTTATTTAGCACTTCATCCAGCCTCCTTCTAAACCCTGTGAAGCAGCAGACCTAGGGTCATGCTGTCTGTGGGCTTTACCTTGTTCACAGTTGAAGGGAGCACCATCCTCATGACAGCAAGCTCCGGCTTCTCTAACGCATGTTAATTGCATTTCCTCTTGATCACTGGGTGGGAGGAATCTGTGTGCTTGTACAAGTTATTACTTAGTCTGGTCTATCAGCACATTCCTGATTAACATAGCCGGTGGACATAAAAAATAGGCTATAGAAAGCAGGAGTTATGAAAAACAGAAGTAATTTCTTAATAGCTTTGATGGGGAGTAAAGGCTTTGAGTTTAGAAGTTGTGGAAATTTGCTTTAGATTCTTATTTATGGACTTAATAGACTTTTCCATGTCCCTGTGTGACAATAGTGCCTTGGGCCCTCAGCTTTTTCTAATGTTTGCTCTGGAATTGGGGCTGTCTGTCTTGATGAATGATTCCATTTGATATACAGTTAGACTTCAGTCTAAGATGTGGTGGATTTTTTAAAATGTTACAGAACTCACATTTTTTCTGGCCATTTTTAAAATAATTTTTTTTTTTTTTAAATACAAGATTTTTTGCTAATGAACAAGGAGAAAAACTAATCAAAAGCAAATATTCTTGGTTTTATAGGCACTGATTTCGTGGGTGCTCTTGGGAGGGAGTGGGATGAGGCACAGCCTTGGGAGAGGGGGCGGAGCAAGGGCAGGAAGAGGTAGAGCATAGGCGGGGTCTTGGGGGAAGGGGCAGAGTGAGGGCAGGGCCTCAGGGCAAAGCGGAGGTTGAGCACCTCCAGGGAAAAGGAAAAGTTGGCGCCGGTCCTTGGTTTAATTAACCTTGAATATGATTTCTGTGCTGTTATTGGAAGGTTCCCTGACTTTCCCCTATTCCATATCCTTAGTATGTCTGTGCCCATAACTTTCACAAGTACAACATGGCTCCTGTGTTCATGGTTCTACAGGTCCCTTAAGGCTCCCCACAAGGATGCAGGATAATTTTGTGACATGACAGACTTGCTCCTGTGGCAGCTAGGGGCAGGTAATCAGAGGAAAAGGCTTTGCTGAGAACAGCAGGCAGGTCATATAACCGGTAAGTCTCAGCGTAAGCAAATGCTGTGTTCCTTTAACAGGCCCAATAATAACTAGATGTTTGGAAGTGTTGTTTGAAATACACCTTTTCTATTTTTGCTGTATTCTATGTGAGAGGAGGTGACCAGCATTTAATGCAGAATTGAAGGTGAGGAGTATTGGTCACTTATATAATAGCATTGTACTATTGTCAATTTTATTCTCTATCCCTTTCCTATTACAACCTAATATATCATTTGCTTTAGCAGGGGGAGATGGGTGGATATGTCATAGGAAAGAATGCTTGACATCTCTAAAGCAAGACAATGTGGGGAAGAATATCACCGGAAATCTATTCCACTTGATGACTAGAGATGTGAAATTTTTTTTTTGATGAATAGTTTATGCCAGTGATAGGCAACCTGCCCGGCCCATCAGGGTAATCTGCTGGCAGGCCACAAGACAGTTTATTTACATTAACCGTCTGCAGGCACGGCTGCCCGCAGCGCCCAGCGGGCAGCAGGGATGTGCTGGCTGCTGCTTCCCACAGCTCCCATTGGCCAGGAATAGTGAACCGTGGCCACTGGGAGCTGCGGTGGGGCCGTGCCTGCGGACAGTCAATGTAAACAAAATGTCTCATGTACCACCAGCAGATTAACCTTATGGTCTGTGTGCTGAAGGTTGCTGACCCCTGCTCTGGAGCATGGATTTGAACACAGCTCTCCCCCTGCCAGGTAGTCAATTTTCCTCTCAAGATCTCCTGATGAAGCTGTTCACTTGATCTAAGTACCTAAATAGTCATAGGCCAAAGAGAGAGAAGCTGACTCCATAACCTGATGATTAAGGCACTCGCCTGAGAGGTAGGAGATGTGGATTCAAGTCCTCTTTCTGCCTGATTCAGATGAAGGATTTGAATCCACATCTTCAACCTCCCAGGTGAGTGCTGTAATCAGCAGGTGTGACAGAATATATCCCTGTGTTCACACCCTACACACTATTGTAATAATTTTTGAACAAAGAATGTCCTGTAAGGTGTCATTTGAAAACTCATAATTGACTGGTCAGTATTGTACTGGTAAAATATGTGTGGCAAAATTGTGTGTCAAGTTATAAAATTCCCCTGTATGGTGTTATTAACACATGTGCTAAATTCCACAGCTCTGCCCAAACAGAAGTCATCAGACAGGTCTGTCCTAGATAACAGAATGTGTGCTTGCCTTAATTTGAGTTGAAGCTGTAAACAGAGGGAGGGAGAGAAATGAAGAAAGTTCAAACTGGTGAGAAAAAACCATCAGGGAACATCCTTTGTCTTCTGGTGCCCAGCTGGAAATGTTTTTCATGCAACTATTAAAAGAAGAGACAAACACTCCAAAGGATTCTTCTCTCTTTACCCAGCACATTCACTGCACCTGAAGAAACAAAGGAAACAGGGGTTGGATGCTGGGGGCGGGGTCCTGACAGAGTTTGGTCAGTAAGACTGCTGAAAGCATGTGGTGAGAAACTTTGCTTGAATCTGATATAATTTGTTGCTAGTCATTAGCAAGCATTTTATCTTTATTTTTCTTGTAACCACTTCTGACTTTTATGCCTCATTACTTGTACTCACTTAAAATCTATCTCTTTGTAGTTAATAAACCTGTTTTACTGTTTTATCTAGTGGGTTTAAACTGAAGTGCCTGAATAGCTATTTGAGACAATAAGCTGTTACCTTATTCCATGAAAGAAATAATGGATTTAAAATCTTTATACTATCTAGGAGAGGGCTGGGCAGTACAGGACAAACCATTTCTGGGAGGAGGGAAATCTCAGATGGGGTGTCTTATACCCTGCAAAATAACAAAGGCTGTTGAGAGCTAGAGTGAATCCAAGGGTGGCTGTCTGGCTGCAGTTACACACAGACACTCAGGGTGTGGTTTGCATGCTGGAAGCCTATTTGTGAGCAGTCTGGGTGGGAGCTACATCTGCCAGGCATTGTAAAACACCCATGGTTGCAGAGCAGGGGTGACACAGCCCCCCACTTATCTGGACTGTACCCTGGTATGTCATACCAGGCTATGGAGTTGTTCTTTTGTTTTGGTCTAATTAATATTAATTTTTATACAAAATGAACATCTTCAACCAGAGAGCTTGAGAGAAGCCCATGTAAGTATTACTTACAGCCTGCTGGTTAGGGCACCTCTTGGCAGGTTGGAAACTGAGTTTAAGTGCCTGCCCCAGAGTGGGGATTCAAAACTTTGTCTCCCACATCCCAGACAAGCACCCTCCCTGCTGAGCTAAGGGTTATAAAAAGGGATCTGTGCACATGCACATGGTTTGCAGAGCCAAAACAGACTTTTCCAATCTGCTGACAAGTTCAAAAAATTTCTGAATTGAAGCAAATACTTCCCCTGATTTTTTTCAGTTTGCTGACTAAACAGAAAAAATTATTCTCCCAGCTCTGATGACATTAATTGTTTGATTGACGAGACAACACCTGCAGTGAATACTGAGAGAGAATTGTAAGAATATAGAGAGAGCTCTGGTGGGAGACATATTAGAGCAAAAAATCAAGGATGTCCCAGTCATGCAGAGGATAGGGTACCCTGTCAACTGGATGTGTTTATACTGCTGCATTTAGTTCCATTTTTGCATGAACTTTGTATCTGGCATTTTTAGATCTGTCTATCTTCAGTGCCCCATCACTGTGGTAATGGCGACTTCTTGCATTTACCACCTTCAAGATTGAGACATATGAGAAAGGGCTTGATCAGAACAAGAATTGATATAGACAATATGGCACCTAAGTAGAAAAAACCTGTAATTCCTTGATTTTCTCCAGACATTAAAGATACCTGATTTAAAATGAAACAAGTTTGGCTAATGTCTTCTTGAAAAGAATATTATAAGAGTTATCAAAGTTTGTAACAAATTTTGCCTTCCACCCAAAGCATCATTCAAGAGCTTAATCACTCTGCTTCTTTTCTGAGCAGCTTAAAAACCATCCGACTTGATTCTCTGTTGCCTCGCACCTTGAGCAGGCATTTACACCAAATGAGTGTAAAATCTCCCATTGAGATCAAACACCATGTTATATTCACTTTGCCAGCTCTAAGATTACAAAGAATCAGACCCATTGTCTCTGCTAAAACCAAGCAGGTTTTCTTGGACAAATAAGTTCAGAAGTCCAGTCATCTGGACTCCTAACAGAGGACTAGTACAATTCAGTTATTTGAAATTATATCTTTAATTTATTAATTAGTACGTGTGTTGAGATAGCACCAAGGGACCGCAGTGCACAAGACACTGTTCAGACTCGGAACAAAAAGACAGCTCCTGCCCTCAGGAGATTACAATCTAATATCCTGCTAATAACATTGTTTCATGCTCATCAAAGCAGTGAAATTTCAAACCCTAAAATGACATCTTGTAGACTAATCCAATAAACTCACTATTTGAACTTGTTGATGATAATTGTATGTAAAGAGAGAGTTCCCAGGGAGCTCTATTTCTCTCCATGTTTAAAATTTTAATGATAAAGTACACTGGCATCTTTATTTCACACATGTACTCAAACATTTATGATTATTAAACTTCAGCAGGAGCAGTTGCTGTTTATGATGAATGAACTATAGAACATTGCAAAGTTAATATGCTTTGTGCCAGAGAGTCCTTAAACACAGAATTGGCTGACAACTGAAATGCTTGTTTAGCCATTAACAAGTATAGCATGAAGTATTTCAAAAGACAACATAGGACAAAAATGTGCTAAATCAAGGATTAGTTTCATAACCAGTCTAATACCTACTTTTTTCCTCTTCCACTTGCTGGTGTAAAGAGAGATGCTATTAGCTTCATCAGTTGTTTAAGTAGCGCAGTAGCAAGATTCCTATGAAGAATTGCATAATCATGGCTGACAATGTATATTATTGTATGCAGAGTTGTTGTAGCTTTGTGGATACCAGGATATGAGAGAGAGAAGATGGGTGAGGTAACATCTTTGATTGGATCAACTTCTATTGGTGAGAGAGACACTCCTTCAAGCTTACATACTTTTATGAATTCCATCAATCATTTGGAAACAGAAGAGAATGGTGATCTCTTATGTGTTAAATCTACACTATATTCCTACACTGTGACAGCAAGAATTAAAACCATCTCTAAAGAGAAACATGGAGAGCAGAAATGCTGGGAAAGACTGGGAGGCGATTCATTTCAGGCTGGCACATGGACAAAAGGGAGGGGGCTTCATTCAGGGATTCTAGATGCTGGCTTAGCCCCTGGTGCAGACACATCCCCCCCGTCATAGCCCGGTGGTTCTTTCATAAGTTATAAGGGCCACTGTGATACTCGAGTATGACTTCCTGTATAACGCCTTGCAGCAGTGGGGAGTCTGCAGGATATGGGATGGCCTGATTACAGAGACACTCTGGATGGGGCTAGAGCCTTCAAGGTGCTGTGCATTCTGTCTCTGATCCAGCAGACAACTTAAGCATGTGTTTAACTTTAAGACTTCAGAGAGGGTACCACACATGCTTACCGTAAAGCATGCCCTTAATTGGCTGGTTGGATCGGGTCTCAATGATCAGTATCTTGCAGGACTGAACCTGTGGCCAATTTACAAGAACTTGTTTTTTAAAACTGTGCAAAAAGTTTACAATGAAATGATACAGAAGTAGCTTGCCTATGTCTGGGTTTTGTTACCATCTCAGACTCAGATCATGTTAGTGGAAGGGTTTCTAAGGGTATGTCTACACTGCGGTTAAACATTTGCTGCTGGCTGTGTCAGCTGACTTGGACTCATAGGACTAGGGCTAAGGGGCTGTTTAATTGTGAGGTAGATATTCCAGAGGGGATCCCAGCCCAAGCCCAACATCTACACCATAATTAACATCCCTGTAGGCTGACCCCCAAGAACCTGAGTCAGCTGACACAGGCGAGCCATAGGTGTTTCATCGCAGTGTAGAAATACCCTAAGCGTCATGAGCCATTTGAGAGAAAATGCTACTAGGAGAAAATTATATCCAATGTAAGTTCTTGTGTTGAAATCATTTGAAATTTGTGGTTTCATTGAGAAACCGATGAAACTCAGTTGATCTTTGAGTTTGGAGGTTCATCTCCAGAAATGAATAAACTCCGGCTGGTTTTAGGTCAGATCAGGGTCAGCTAGTCATTTCAATCAAGCGGAACTTCTCAAAGCAAAACTTTTGGAAGGAAGGGTGTGAATCTATAAAGAGAGAACCCAAGGAAAATGTTTGCAATAACCTTTGCAGAGTGAAACAGTTGAGCTCTGAACAGCTCTATTTGTTCTATAATTATCACAGCAAGTCAGCTGAAAAATGAGTCTATTAATAGTAAAATAGTGATTTTCATGTAGTCACTGCATAAGGTTGTAGGTCTGTTTGGCTGGGCCAAGAGGCGCAATCAATGTTATCTGATCTAAGATTAGAATAAATTAATCTGGAACCTAGCAACTTCTTTTTAATTGCTTTAATGGTGTTTGATTTTGAAAATTGTTCCTATGACAATTATCACCTAATTCTTTCTTTTCTGGAAAGCTAGCATCCCCATTTCCCAATGAACATATACTTCAGTACCTTCCAAAGAACAAATTAATGGAAATAAAGAAGAATTTTGGAAGCTGTAAAAATTGGGAGTATGGCTAAAGGAATACACTAGACACAGAGACAGATCTTCTTGGTGGTGACTGTATACTATCTAGCTGTGGATTAAAAAGCTGCCACAGGAAGCGGGTTTTTTTCAGTGAAGTTTGTTACTCAATCATATTAGTGTTGCAAGATAATAACAGGTCTGTGTCCATATTTAAATGTATGCTAATTATTATGGCTTGACTTTGATATCTAGAAAGAAGGCACATTCAGCTGTAGATAAAGACAAAGCATTTGTTTTTGTTTAAATGAACCACAGGGAAAAAAAATCAGATTGCAAGAAACCTAGATACAAACAAAAATAATATTCAATGGGGGGGGAAACAACCAAAAATAATGTCTTTTCTCATTCTAGTGCTATAGCTGAGAATTGAAAAACACATTAAAAAAAAAAGATATGAACCCCTTGCATGCATGTAGTGCTTTGTATTACATTAATGCATATAGATGGGGGGGGGGGGGGATTTATATATGATGTAAGTAACCATTGTTTTTACTTTTGTTTGTTTAAATGTTCAGCTATAACATTGTATTTAACTTTTTTGTAATATGTAAATATGGGGAATGCTTTATAAGCATTGTCCATGCTTATAAATAAACATACTACATGTCATAGGAGATTCAAACACTTCTTTATTTATACACTAAATATCCCCAATGGTTTAAGAGGCACTTATTCTCACTGAGAACTAAGCCCCTGGAGTTTTTAAAATAAACCATTTCTGAGTAATCTGAATACAAAAAAAGCATTTGAAATATTTCTTAATACCGTATATTCATACTTGAATAAGTAAAAACAGCCAAGTGGACTTTTAGCAAGCTTTCCGCACAGTAAAATGTCTTCTCTCATCTAAAAAAGAAGCATGACAAATTTCAGCCTGAAGAATCATTTTCTGGAGGGAAATATTGCAAAGCTCTAATAAGAATGAGATGGACAGATTTCTACCCAATTTTGCATTCCATATGCTGACAAAAGTCCAATGACTTGGATCTACCAGGGAACAAATTCCAGGATCAGAGACTTATTATAAATCTACTAATCTAGAAATTTTGGAGGAGGAGAAGTTGTTTCTAGTTCATTGAGTTTTTTTACCAAATAGGATTTCCCATTATACACTTTATAAAGATATTCCATCTGCCTCTCAAATCTCCCCTACTTAAGTAATTATCTGCATCATCTATAATTATAGTGACTCTAGTATTGTTATGACATCTAGAGTGAATTATGACTACATGTAGGATAAGAAAGTGTAATATTTATTCAAATGATAGAAAACATTATTGTATGTATTGTTGTTGTAGCTTTGTTGTTGCAGGATATTAGAGAGACAAGGTAGAGGAAGTATTATTTTTTATTGGGCCAACTTCTGTTGGTGAGAGGGACAAGCTTTCAAGACATGCAGAACTCTTCTTCAGTTCAGAGACCCACCCCCACTCATTGCATTATAGGATAAGGTTTTTGGAGCTTATAAGAGATAATTCAGGTTTTTTGTTTGCTTTTCTTCGATGATGCCAAAGCACTATTAGATCAAAAGAAAACTTTGAATGATATTTTGTTAACTGACTATGAAAAGCTGACATTACTGATGGCAAACTGCTAATTGGGTGTATTACTTTAAATGCCAGAATTCAATGTGAGCAATGCTTGATCTCATATTTGGATTACTGAAGGTTTCCTTCCATTTTTGTCCACATAAAGTTCTTGGCAAAAGATATTTTTTACTTACCTTTTTGTGACCATGAGACCCTCCATACCATTTGTCTGTCTTTCTTTATTAGACTTACATTATTGTAACTAATGTTGACTATGAATTTCAAATTAAAATAAGATCATCAATTAAATATGTTCTGTTTTTCTTAGATGCGGTTGGCCGAAATCTGCCCTCAGCTATGGCTATGTCTACACTGGCAACTGAATGACAAAACTTTTGTCTTTCAGAGGTGTTAAAAAAAACACACACACACCGAAAATGCTGACGACAAGTGACGATGTGAACAACTCTGTCGGCAGGAGCACTCTCCTGCCAACAACGCTAACACTGCTTGTTGGGGGTGGAAGTTTTTGTCAGCAGGAGAGCTGACAAACAGCACCTACACTGTGCACCTTTTAACGACACAGCTGTAGCGACACAGCTGTGTCGCTAAAAGCTGAGTAGTGTAAAAATAGCTTAAATGCTTACACTGTGTGGTTATACAGGGTATAAGTCTGTGTGGAATTTGACCCTGTAAAGGAATGCTAAATGGAAGTGAGGAGAGAATACTTGATATAATTTCTTACCTACAGATTATGAGGGAAAATATGAGTTGACACAATAGCCTCCATTTGCAAAAATTACACCTGTGTTGTGTGCAAGAAATACATGTCAACATTTTCCAACAGGTGGTGCTTTACAGTAGAGAAATCCAAGACACTCCCCAAATGAGAGCACAGAAACAAGCAGACGGGTCTCAGGGGCTATGCTGGACTATTTAAGCATTTGGTTTTTTTCAACGTAAGTAGAAACCTGATCCAAATCCTCCTCAAATCAATGAGGGTCTTTCCACTGACATGAATGGAAGCTGATTGGGCCTTAGGGCCTAAATCCATGTTTAAAGTCAGTTGCTGTATTTTTTCATTTAAATAATTATGATTTATTGGAAGGCACTCTAGGCTGGATTCTTCAGTCCTGATGCTTGCACAACTCCAATGGGAGTCTTTATTATTCTGGCATCCAGCATCAAACACTCTGAAATCTGTCTGTAATGTGCTGTTTTCCCATTTCCTAGACATTTCAAAAGAGAGAGCTTTTCTTATTTAAATATTTTTGAAAATGTTTAGCTTCAGAGGTTTAAAATTTTCACTTTTATTAAATGTTTTCACAGTAAAAACCACAAACATAAATACCACAAACAATTATGACAACATAAAGAAGTTCTCCTCCCTTTCTCCTCTAAAACAAACACAAACAAAAAACTCCCACCAAATTCTAAAACCAATTGTATGCCCAAATTCTGCTCTGAAACCCACACCCCCAGTCACATTGTCTTCATTAGAAACCACATGCAAACTTGCAAGGATGGAATCGGGATTTTATTTTAAAATGAAAAACAGTATAAGACAATATAGAACAATATAAATCATCCCTAAAATAGACATAATAAACACATCTTATCCATATCTGATCCATTACTTTTTCTTAGAGAGAGCCCCAAGTTCAAATAGTAGCCCAAGTAAATATGAAGGAGTTGCCTAACCTCCTTCATACATAGCAAAAGTGAGAGAGAAGGGGATTTTTTGTCAATGGGAAGTATAGGAAAAGAGTTAGGCTATGTTTACCCTACAAGCTCTATAGTGATGGAAGGGGCTTTTCTGTCACTGTAGTAAAACCACCTCCTTGATAGGCAATAGGTAGGTTGATGGAAGAATTCTTCCATTGACTTACCCTAAGCCCCATTATAGAAAACAGTATGTCTACACTACGAGAGTAGTTCGATTTTACTTAAATTGAATTTGTGGAATTACAAAGTCGAATGTGTGTATCCACACTAAGGACAGTCATTCGACTTTGTGAGTCCACACTAATGGGGCAAGCGTCGACACTGGAAGTGGTGCACTGTGGGCAGCTATCCCACAGTTCCCGCAGCCATTGGAATTCTGGGTCGAGTCCCCAATGCCTGCTGGGGCAAAAAATGTGTCGAGGGTGGTTTTGGGTAACTGTCGTCATTCAACCGTCACTCCCGCCCTCCCTCCCTGAAAGCGCCGGCGGGAAATCACTTTGCGCACTTTTCTGGTGAGTGACAGCGCGGACGTCACAGCACTGGGAACATGGAGCCCGCTGCGACCATCGCTGCAGTTATGGCCGTTGTCAACACCTCGCACCTTATCATCCACCTTTATCAGAGTCATTGCCCCACCCAGCGATCAGATCCAAGACTTCCCGATCAGTCCATGCTGGGGCCCTCTTTCTATTCTGCGATTGCATGGTCACCTCTGCTGGAGAGCTCTGCATCGTTGCCAATGCTGCTGAGCTCGCCACGATGTCCAAACAGGAAATGAGATTCAAACTGCCCAGACAGGAAAAGGAATTCAAATTTTCCCGGGGCTTTTCCTGTGTTGCTGGTCAGAGCATCCAAGCTCGGATTGCTGTCCAGAGCGTCAACAGAGTGGTGCACTGTGGGATAGCTCCCGGAGCTATTAGCGTCGAATTCCATCCACACCTACCCTAATTCCACATGGCCATGTCGAATTTAGCGCTAATCCCCTCGTCGGGGAGGAGTACAGAAATCGAATTAAAGAGACCTCTATGTCGAACTAAATAGCTTCGTTGTGTGGATGGGTGCAGGGTTAATTTGATTTAATGCTGCTAAATTCGACATAACCTCCTAGTGTAGACCAGGCCTTAGATTAAAATTTTCACACCCCTGTGAGATATAGTTAAGCCAACCTAAGTTTTAGGTGTAGACCTGGCCCTAGTTTATTGCCTTTTTCAGAGGCAAAGGTGCTTAACAGATATAGTAACAAACCAAAAATAAACAGTAAGATGGGAAGAGGATTCATGAAAAGTATATTTTTAAATCGGCATCCATAAAAATAGGCTTTTGTTCACCGTTCTTTTCTATTTGGTGGCAGAAGCCATTGTTTTATTTAGAAGCCTTTTACATGGTACATATAGAAGGGAATGTGAATGTTAGTGATGAAGGGGACAGAAATTGGCATGCAATTGCAAGCACAATTTTTTTTTTCATAAAGCTGATGATATCTTGCTATGCAATTGTGTATCTGAGTATTCTAAGAACACTCATTAAATAAACTGAAGGAGGCAGGACATTGTGTTCTTGTTTTAACAACCAAGTCCTGGTACTCTTAAATGTGAGACAGTTGTCTAAGGGATTGAAATATGAAGGATAGAAAGATTTTTACAAAAGTTTTGGAGGAAGCACAGTGAGACCATGCAGACTTGTTTAATGTGAACAAACTGGTAACATGAACACTGTACATTCTTCATGCCCAGTCCTAATGTTATTACAGTCTTAGATTTTATTTTTATTAAAGGTCTAGATAGCCTTAAGAATTGAGATCTGTGCATAACCAACTAGTACTTGCTGGAAATATTTGATGCTAGAAAGTAAATTTCATAAATGGGGCTGAGAGGTAGCAGGGGGAAAAAATCTTGGGAGATCCTCTTTGAACACGTGGGGCTACATTCAAAGCCTGTGGCTCAAGTCATCTGATCCATTCATCAGACCGTAATCTGCTGGTGAAAATAAATCTCAGGACCACATGATAGGATTTAGCATGGAAAGAAGTTCAAGTCTGAGAGGAAATTCAAAAAAATGTGTCAATGTCATTAGGGAGATTTGAAACTCTTGAGAAGATTTGGGTGCAATAGTCTAAGACCCTAACACTCAATTGTACTTGGAATCTGTCACTGATTAACCAGGAACTTTGAGAGAGAATGTTAACATAATCTTTTTGCCTATGTAAAGCCAGCATTAGAAATTATATGAAACAAAAATAGACTAATAATGAAAGGATCACTATCATGTGTTGCTTATGACGGAAAGAAGAAGATGCTGAATTTCTGTTTCCAGAAAAAATCATAGAAGATTAGGGTTAGAAGAGACCTCAGGAGGTCATCTAGTCCAACCCCTGCTCAAAGCAGGACCAATCCCCAACTAAATCAGACCAGCCAGGTGTCAGATTGTGTGTCAGCAGTGGAAGAATGAAATGAAACAAACAACACTATTTCTAAAGATGAATAACTGTTCTAGTCATTGGAGGTGTCTCACAAGAGAAGACAAATAAAAGATCAGATTTTTGAAGATGAGCTTGTACAGTTGTGTGAACACAATTCCATATGCCTAATCTGTATACTCCGCAAGCTGACTGAGTAAGTAGAACAGTTGAATAAAAACAGAGGATGCCAAATATGCTGTATGAAGGAATGTTGAATTGGCTATCTGCTCAAACCAATCAGATATCTGTGCACCTAATTTTAGGCATGTGTAACTGAGCATGTGCTCATCTTTGAAAATCTATTCCTAAGTGTATTCAAAGGGTTCATAGCTTTGATTTGAATAAGTGTTCTAATGCTTATTCAAAGCTTATTTGAAGTACCTGGGTCTGTAAAACTGGGTTGGAAACCTCACAAGACCAGGATTTCTTGTGAGATCTCCAGTACTACCCTTATTCTGGTCAGGGCAAAAATTTCACAGTAATGTTCCCTCTTCCCTCTCCCTCCCCACACAGGGGTGGGGAGGCTTTATCTAAGCCAGTGGTGGAAAGGAAACTCTTGGCCCCTTTAAGGATTTAATTGCCCCCTGACCCTCCTCATGGCACTGAGCCTCCTTATGGGCTTGAAGAGTGGGGACTGGTGGCAGATTGGTTGGATAAAAGGTGCACCACAGGCCTATTTGTTCCTACGCAACCATGAGGAGGGTTTATAAGCCCTTCCCTCTGCCCAAGGACACCATTCTGTGCCGGGAAGAAACGTTCCCCTTCTCCCTCCCCACCCCCTGAGTTTTGGGGACTTGCCATGGGTATCGTGCTAGTCAACTGTTTGGGGATAGGAAGGAATTTTCCCTCACTGCCAGATTGGCCTGGAGGGGTAGGATAGTGGGGTAGGGAGCCCAGAGACCCTGTTAGGTAGATTATGTTGTAAAATTAATTCTGTTGCTACTTGGCTGGTGCCCAGTGTGGGCATTCCTTCAACAGGGGTCTAGTTCCCTCAATAACAGGGAATTAGAAGGATTAGGAGAAGGCATCTCCTAAAGAAGGTGGGGGATGAAACTGGGGGTCTTATATCTGGCACAGTAAGCAGAAACACCCCTTAAGCCTCCTACAATGGAGGGCGATGGGGTCCCAGCAACTATCCTGGGACTGTTTAACGGGGTTGGGGCTGACAGCAGGCTTCCATCAGGTGGAAGAGAAGGGCTGGGAGCTGATGGTGCCTTCCACCAGGTGGAACAGATTACAAAGGAAAGCTGACTTGCACTGGACAGGTCATTGCCCACTACTTCCCAGATGTGTTACTTAAAATTTGCAGCCTAGTTAAACCATATTCCTGGTGTCCTGACTTTCTTCTTGTGGTGTCTAGGACAAAGGCTGTTTGCATGGCATTTTTGAAACATCCAGTCCCAATCGGCACAAAGAAGTCCATAAGGGAGTGAAAAAGGAAAATACTGTATCAAATCCGCAACCACCTGGAAACCCGCTGTGTCATTGGGCTGCACACTTTGGCCATTCAGACTTCATGCTGACAGTGGGAACAGAATTTAGATCTTTCTGCTCCAAATGGTCAGGTCATTGCCACTTAAACTAAACATGAGTCTCCTGTTGCTTTATGCCTAGCAGAAGCAGAAACAAGAGAGAAAAATTCTGTTTATAGAGCCAAACTGTGGATCTCTTTGTACTTATATTATGTACTTGATTACTTAGCAAAACTCCAGTTGACCTTAATAGTAGTTCTGCCGAGCATTTGTATGCACAATATACACTACAGGCCTGATTCCCATCACACTTACACCAGTAAAACTCCACTGGGCCAAATCCTATGCTGGTGTAAATTGACAGTGCTACACTGGATGTTAATGGAATTTCTCCTGATTTATAGGGTGAAACTGAGAGGAGAATTAGGTCCTGTAGATCTGCAAGGCTGATCTAAGAGACAGATCTTGTTCTTAAAGTTTGTTCAGGGGTGTCTTGCCAAGTCCTTATGTAGTATATAAACCAACAATTATGGTAGCTAACATAATCTCCATCATGTACTCACTGGAGTATTGCATGCTTGTTGTTGTGTTTTTTTTATCTTCACCATCTGCACATTTGTTAACCTTGTTAACCCTTGGCTGACCTCTATAAAATGACTCTTTGTGGGATTTAAAGGAAAGATAAAGTATCCACCAAGCTTTCCTGCAGAGTGGCTGTTGCAATCTTAAAAAAAAAAAAAAAAAAATTACACAAAAAATTAATGGATGTTACAGTTTTTTTTATCCCACTCCTCAAAGGTAAACAAACAAAAGTATCTTGTCTTATTTCAATTTCTCTTTGTGCACAGTAGGAGTGTAGGAAAGCAGTGTTACTACCTAGGGTGCTTGACTAAAGTCAAGGTTCAGAGCTGTCTCAGAAGAGGAGATTGTGCAATGCATGTCAGAGAAGAGCGCCAAGATAAATGCAGTCCTTTGACTAGATACAGGTTTGGTTTCACAAAAATACATCTGCTAATTTGGGACTAGATGCTTGCTTCATGTGAGTCGAGAAGGTTCAGGGAGGGAGTACACATCTCGTGTACTCTCACGAAGGGCAGCCACATTGTCGGTTCTTGTTCTTCCTGAGAGCAAGCTAATGTGTTGAGATATATCATATACCTTTGTGTACCACAGGCTAGCACGGGGGAGATGCGTGCTGCATCTTTAGAAGGGAGGTGTAAGAACTTTGCTGCCCCAATGCATCTGGAGCATTCTGTCTGCCTTAACAGTCCTTAGGTAGACTGGCTCCAGCCTCAATGCTGGTGCAGTACAGTCCTATATGCACCAACTCATCACTATGGTTCTAGCTATTACACACACCATATGAGAGCTCTTGTTTTACTTCTGGCTTTCTAGTACCAATATAGAGAATCTTGCTTTCATTAAATGTTTTCTTTTAATTTCTATAAAGAAAATGTGTATCATCAAATGAGAGCAGAGTATAATACAATCCATTCCCATAACAATGTGAGGAGGCCGAATGTGATGTCTGGACTTGCATGTGACACATTAGCTCTGTGTGCCGCACATTCCTGTGGCTGAGTGGATGCTAGTGGTAGAAATAACACTACCTATGAAAATGTGGGGGGCTGCATTTCATATGGATCTCAGACATCTACTACTGTAAAGTTAAAACAGATTTCAAGAGGCTTGGTTTGTACATGAGGTACAGTTCTGTGATTCTTTTGTCATAGAATCATAAAAATGCAGGACTGGAAGGTACCTCAAGAGGTCATCTAGTCCATTCCCCCATGCTGAAGCAGGATTAAGTATGTCATAAGGGATTACTGAGCAGTAAATGAGTAGGTGGGAGCGTGAGAGGCACAGTCCAACACTGCAAGTGGAGCTTGTTGGAAATCTTCTGATGAAATGTTTCTCTGTCAGAAAGGGCCAATTTATGAAAAGTGAAATAATTTGTGGAAACATGTCACCTTTGACCAAAACTTGTTTAGAAAGAAAAATTGAAAATAAGCATTTTGGTAAGATCAAAACATTCCTTTTCATATGGGACATAGAGATTTTACATTTTGAAATAACTTTTTGTTTCGATTTTTATTTTATATTATAAAATATAATACAAACATTGAAAAGTCAAAATTGGAATGCAATTGTCATTGAAATTGTCAAAAATAAATGTTTCTATTGACTTGATAATTGTTTTTCTGGAATTTTGTTTGGCATGACATTTCTAAATGCTTTGTGTGTGTTCTACTGCAGAACAAAAGAAATTCTGAAATTGCAAATCTTCATCTGAAATGAAAAATCTGGTTCTTGCATCACTCTCATTACAAAACAGGCCCCTCCAAAAGAGCCTTACCATTTACAGAGGTCCAACTGAAGAATCTCTTCAGGACAAAGTTTTCCTCTGCATTTGTGGTATAGGTAGGCAAGGACTGACTTGTTATTTCTAGTGCCACTGTAGCATGCAGAGTAGACAAACTGGCTGCCCCCTTCATTCTCCCCTTCTGATGATTGCATTCCTTCTGCAATTAATTAGAAATAAACCTCTATCACTTTAGATATAAGAGAAGTTATGCTGGAGAACTAGAGTGATACATGCTAAATAGTACTGGCAAACTTGGTTAGAGAGAGGTTCTGTATACCCACAGAAATCATATGTCCTTGTGCCCAGTGCCATCTTTAGCGATATTTTCTCTACCTCAGTGAAATTTTCAATAGCTCCAGATTTGAGATTGCCATGGCAAGGGTGGGGATTTCATTGAATCTATCCTTGTTGAGGATTAGATTTTGCACAGCCCTGCGCAAGGTACGGTGCATATATTGCACAACCTGAGAAGCAGTGCAGGAAACCATTGTGACTCAAGGCTTCTCTGATTCACAAGTCTCCCCTGCTCCAGAGGAGTGGTAAGTTGCTACTGATCTGAATCAGCAACAGATTACGACACCCTCATGATGGCCAACAAATAATGGGAGTGGAGTCAAGAGTCCTTTCATTCATTGCCCCTCCCCACTCAATCCTCAACCACTTGCTCTAGGAGAGGAGTAAGCAAGCAAAAAAGCAAACAGGATGTTAGGAATCATTAAAAAGGGGATAGAGAATAAGACGGAGAATATATTATTGCCCTTATATAAACCAATTGTACGCCCACATCTTGAATACTGCGTACAGATGTGGTCTCCTCATCTCAAAAAAGTTATACTGGCACTAGAAAAGGTTCAGAGAAGGGCAACTAAAATGATTAGGGGTTTGGAACGGGTCCCATATGAGGAGAGATTAAAGAGGCAAGGACTTTTCAGCTTGGAAAAGAGGAGACTAAGGGGCGATATGATAGAGATATATAAATTCATGAATGGTATGGAGAAAGTGAATAAGGAAAAGTTATTTACTTGTTCCCATAATATAAGAACTAGGGGCCACCAAATGAAATTAATGGGCAGTGGGTTTAAAACAAATAAAAGGAAGTTCTTCTTCACACAGCACACAGTCAACCTGTGAAACTCCTTGCCTGAGGAGGTTGTGAAGGCTAGGACTATAACAGGGTTCAAAAGAGAACTAGATAAATTCATGGAGGTTAAGTCCATTAATGGCTATTAGGCAGCAAGGGTAAGGAACGGTGTCCCTAGCCTCTGTTTTGTCAGAGGGTGGAGATGGATGGCAGGAGAGAGATCACTTGATCATTACCTGTTAGGTTCACTCCCTCTGGGGCACCTGGCATTGGCCACTGTCGGCAGACAGGATACTGGGCTAGATAGACCTTTGGTCTGACCCAGTACAGCCATTCTTATGTTCTTATGCTATGTTCTAAATGTACAGCATTCACTCCTGCATGACCTGTTGGCATGTAGGTCATGTCATAACCTACTACTCAATTATTTGGGGCTAGACAAGTGTACAAGGTAAGGTATGGAGCAAATTCTCTCTCCATGCTTCAACAAAACAATACTTTAAATGACAGGAGAAACAGTTCTAATCATAACACCCCTGTTTAGTTGTAGCATGACACTTGTGGAAGACATTGATGCTTATTTTAAGTCATGTCATGTCTACCCTTCGTCTTCAGTGAAACCCTCCTTAGGAGTTCTACATATTCTCCAAGGGCCCTGTGCTTCTGTATAAAATGTGTGTGTGTAAACTCAGCTGCCTTGTATGTGTTCTTAAGTATTCTAAAGCCTTACAGAAGGTGAAAAATATTTCCAGGATTTATGGTGTAGATTTTCTTCTCTCTTTGACTCCACATATATCAAGGGAGGAAGTACACCTTTATTATATTTGCCAAACCCAGAATATTTCTACAGCATATGTAGAGAAGTACGAGCTTGGGGAATTTTAGCATGGTTCCTAGCAGTAGTGCCTTGAAGTTGGGTGGTACATACCCTATCTTTAGATTTCACGTTTCATAAGCTGAATGTGACATGTAAAAGGTTCGCAGTGATGTTGCTTGGGAAGGATGTCAATTTTGCCTACACTTTCATGCAGAACACTGACTTCTACACATAGAAACCAGGATCTTTCTTTTTTGTCTCCAGTGGGAATTGCAACTACTGAGGAAATATTGTTAATCTCTGTGAGAAATTGTGTCTGAAATAGCAGTTTACTGTTTTCAGAACAATTATGGGAAGCTGCTGCAGATCATGTCCTCTTTATTATGCCTAGTGGAAAATGCTCCCACCTACTTATGTGAGTGAAAGTTCAAAGATAGAATGTGAAGTTCCTGAAATCAGACAGCTCTTTACTGAGAGGCGATATCAGATATGGGATTCCAAAACTATCTTTCGGTTTAGAGTGACTGATGTATAGTAGTTTTCATTCACTTTCTACAGTGGTGTAAGAAGCCAAAAGGAAATAAGTCATTGGTTAGGGAAAAAAGAAGTTGGCAGGAGACACATCTCTTCCCAAAAGTTTTTAGTCATGAACCTGGGGCTGAACAGTGCTTTGCACATATTCATTTTTAACAGTCATTTCTAAAAGTGTTATCCAAAATACCATACTGCATTTCCTTGAGCATTACACCATTGTGTGGGCTCTCTGCCAAAGCAAATTCTCTTTCTGAGGAAATGTATAATTCTCAATGAATATATGGGTCCCATGGTTATTTATAATTGAATTATCAGGTGCATTGTGAGCAATATGGCCAGCTGGTAATGGATCATGAAGTGAGGCGGCATTCAGGACAAAATCATCTTTAAAAACTCAGACATTTTAATTTTTGTTATTTTTAAAGTTAGAAAACAAAAATTGGGGTCATGCTGTCTGGAGCGGCTGACAACTGAGAGTGCCTCAGGGCCAACTGTCAGAAAATAGGGCAGATATCCGAAGCCTTGGTATGTTCTATAATTAGATTTTACCATGCCAGTACCAAATGTAAACTCCTGGATTACTATACCAGTTTTACCATGGACTCACAGACAGTCTCCTTAGACTCTCTAGTCAATCTTGCCAGCCAGACAAACTGGACTTTGTGATAACAGTTACTTAAACCAAAAATCACACCTCATCAGGTTTCTCCAGTCCCAAGAGACCAATCACTTACCCCAGATCAATTGATACTCCAGATCTTATACCCAAGACAACGCTGGCAGCCAGTTCTATAGTTAACTAACTAAAGATGTATTAGCTATGAAAAAAAATGAAAGTTGTTGAGAGATTAAAGCAGGTAAAATATATGTACAGGTGAATCACAGTTTATGATTCCAAATGGTGGCAGTGCTGTAATAAACTGCCAGTTTCCCAAAAGTCTTTCAGGGTACCCAGCTTGTCTCTGGGGATCTCCGCTGTGCATCTGATACACTTCCCTGTAAGAGTCCAAACAGTTCAGAGATGAAGGATCTTTCTTTGGATCTATTCTTATATCTTCTTCTCACAGCAGACAAGCTGACAGCACTCCACCCACGTGGGTTTTTCCTTTGATGGCGTTGAGTGAGGAATGTACTTTGAGTCTCTGACCTCAGGTCATCACACACAATGGCCATTTGCTTTAGAACTAGCCCCTTTTCTCATAACGTCCTTCATTAGCATTCCACAAGACTTCTTTGATGTCTGATGAGTTATTGAGTTACAGGCATGTTTATAATGTAAAGGTTTGCTATTACACTATGACAGGACACAGAAAAGTACAAACAATGCATGTAATATCTCATTAGTTTTATTAAGTTTAAACACCCAAAACACTTGTACATTTAACAATTGCTTTGATCTATACTATTACACAAGTGAATTGGACTGAATACACTTTGACATGATCTGATCTGCCAGCGTCACTCTGTCCTTTCCACAGTCAGGATCTATGGCAATCAGGAAAGTCCAGGAACCTTTGTTGCAAAGTGTCTTAACTGTGGCATTATCAGAGGTGGAATGTTTAGCTAATCCTTTCCAGCTTTCTGTCTAATTGAAAAATAGGCCTGATCTACACACACTTGCAAATAAAATAAATTCCTAATAAAATAAATAAAATGAAATACCTAAATCATTGTTAATTCACACCTTCTTTTATTTCTGTGCAAGTCTGTGTGGACCCTCTTACTTTGGAATAAAATATTCTTTCAATTTCAGTCCATCAAAATAGGACACTTTTATCCAAAACTAAGAGTGTTCACAAATAAATTTGCACTGAAATAATAAGTGTAAATTAAATTGATTTAGGCATTTTGCTGCAGGTTTGTGTATAGACCAGGGATCGGCAACCTTTGGCATGCAGCCCGTCAGGGAAATCCACTGGCGGGCCGAGACGGTTTGTTTACCTGCAGCATCCTCAGGTCCGGCTGATCACGGTTCCCACTGGCCGCGGTTCGCCACTCCAGGCCAATGGAGGAGGCAGGAAGCGGTGGCCAGCACATCCCTCAGCCCAAACCGCTTCCCGCAGCCCCCATTGGCCTGGAGCGGTGAACTGCGGCCAGTGGGAGCTGTGATCAGCCGAAGCTGTGGATGCTGCAGGTAAACAAACCATCCTGGCCCGCCAGTGGATTTCCCTGATGTGCAACATGCCAAAGGTTGCTGATCCCTGGTATAGACCAACCCAGCATGAATAGGAGCTGGGTGAGTCACAGTGGAAGATACTCAAGTTAAGTAATTAAAACATGGCTAGCTGAATAGTTATACCAAACACACACATGGCTGAATGTTTCATGAGGCTTAGTACTGATGGCCAAGTACATTTAGCAAATTGAGAATGTGACTCTCAATCACACTTCTTGAATGTTGCAGGTTTTATATTTTATCACTTTTCTAAAGCCCCAAAACGCTGTCTGTGATCCAAGACACTTCACATATACGTAAAACAACATGAGAAAATTAGAAGAGTTAGCCATACAAAGATGGGATATCTAGAAAAGTCAGCCAAATTGGGATAAGAATAAACAAGGCATAATTAGGGCTAACTTGTTCCCCCCCCCTAGAGGGCATATAGAAGGTCTCAAATGGGATAGAGTCATTCCAAACTTTGTCTTAACTTTCTATAGAAATACCCTTTTCTAGTGCATAAATGTTCCTTTATCCAGCAAGGCTATACTTATATGTGAAATGCTAATGATCTTATATTAATGGCTACTTTACAGATTTTCCATGCATCAGATATCTGGGGCATTATAAAACTTGCCAAACTGGAGTTTGACAAAAACACCTTATTAAGAAAAATATTAATATAATTAATATAATAGTACCCCAGAGTGCAAATTCATCCAGATACAAGTTCTGCATCATTAAGCAGTAATTGTTCATGTATTGCTGTCAAATGCTAATCATGCTGGATCACAGGGTAAATCAATGGAGTTTTGCTTGATTAAGGACTAAAGAATTCTTAACATTTCTGTTTTCAAACCTATGAAGGCTTCATTATGAGTAATGTGTTTCTTTGGCTGGCTTTTCTTAAATCTCTGTTATAGTCCTCTGGCTTAGTTTATTTTTGGATAAATGGTACAGTATAATTATTTAACAGCATCCTACCTGATATTTAAGTCTATCATACATAATATATATATTTTTAAAAATTGGTCATTAACTATGGTATTTCTTCTCTTGCTACATTTAAACGTTCTCTCAGCAGTTTGGCACAATTCTGTAGTTACAAACCATATTTTACTTAGATAATCTCATTGAGGCTTTGTGGACACTTCTCTAGACTTTGTTTCCAGTATATGGCTACCCAGATTTTTTTTAGCAACACTAGAGAAATGTCTTCCTCTTGCACTCATAACTCTTCATTAGGGCCCCAATACAACATGATATTTAAGCATGTGCATAACTTTAAGCATGTGAGTAGTTCAGTTGACTTATATGGAATGACTCATTTATTAATTATATATTAATAGCTTTCTCTCTTTGTTCCAGCAACTCTTAAAGTGGCATATTTTGTTATTGCTTCAACTGTATATATGGGTGAGAAAATCTGTAGCAGTAAAAGTGAAAGAAGTACGTTTCCTTTGGATTCTTGGATAATGATTAAATTTTGATATTTATATACAGTGCTGAGGCATGTATCACACTTTTATGGAGTAATATTATATAAAAATATTATTACTTTCCTCTCCATCCCCCATTGTCCTGTTCCATCTTTCCTCTCATTTTTCCCTTTCTGTAAAGTTCCTCAGTCTTTCTGCATTCCTTTTCCAAAGTGTATTGTTTAGCCTCCCAAAAGTGTGCAAATTTGGTTCAGATAACCATGCAGAAGTCCAAAGCTTGTCCTATACACCCAGATCTCTTTGATCTGAAAATCTTGTAAGTACAGACTTTGTCATGAGATTTCCAGTCCTTTCTGGTATCAGCGGCTTGGAAAATATTGTGAGAATGCCCTTTCTTCAGTGTTTCTGTGCTTTCACTTCCACTTCTTGCTGGAACTAGGAAGTTAATAGTCATGTGGAAAAACAAGTTGATGGAATATTTTCATATATCAGAAAAGATTCATTTTCATCACATTTCATTCAGATTCATTGCAGGCTTACTTATCATACAAACTATTTTCCCTACTCCTAATACT